>NC_134830.1:53846175-54153676 GCF_004210375.1 Tachypleus tridentatus
TGACACTACATTAAGGTTGATGGTAAGAATTATCATACAGTTTTACACTACATTAAGGTTGATGGTAAGAATTACCATACTGTTTGACACTACATTAAGATTGATATTATTAACATACTGTTTGACACTACATTTAGGTCGACAGTATTATCATACAGTTTGATACTACATTAGGCTACACACAAACAGTCAGTATGCCCATGCATTTAACGTGTTTTCGTGGAAGACTTCTGAAGAAACTATAAAGCGAAACACTGAGTGTTCAATTAAAATAACATTAACAAATTTGGTGTTATAAGTCATTCATTTTTAGTATTAAAATACCTTCTATACACCAATATAGAATTAAATGTCTATGCAGCTTCACACTACGTTAGGCTTAGTACGGACACCCAATTCTTTGTACAGTTTATTTATTTCCATTATTAATTCTAATTTTATTAACACTGAATGAGTCTACTGTGAGGCCCGTGTAATGCAATGAATTGAAAGTCCTTGTGAGAAAAGAACAACAACGAATAACTTTACGAGATCGTAGACACGAAAACAGAGAAGTTCCTTGGTGTATTACGTGCAGAGTCAAGTTGTACAGTTATGCACGTTTAAATTGATATAATAGAGTGTTTAATGTCCAAACCAGACTTGTAGATACTATTCGAAAACTGTATTTATTTTAAAGGTTTTACTTTAAGGTTTTTTTCTCTTGGTACTACAGAGAGAATCAATATTTATTGGTTGAACAAACCTACGACTACAAATTCGAACTAGGTTTACATGTGGAATTATTGCTCTGACTGTGATGAAAATGACATTGGTGTAAGTGACACTTGAACTGTCATCGCACGGAATTAAGGCTGACCTCACTGTGGGGTAAAAGTCTTTTCTGGTAACAAAGAATGGAGTAAAACGTGTTTCCAGACAATGTCGTAAAGTGGGGAATAAGATGGGCATGGAAGGACATGTAATAATGTTTAGCGTCTAGCTGGCGTTAATGATAACATGGTAATAATCATAGTTACCCATTCTATGTCTTCTTTAGTCGATTCCAAGTGTCGTAGAGCTTATTACTAATGCCATTTCCGCGATAAGTTGTGTACTGTAAAACGTAGGACGACAGATTAACACGTAACAATCAGTAGTTCTAACTCTAATGATATTACGATTCCAGAAGAAAAGAAGTTTCGAGAAACGTTGCATAACTGATACTCTCGAAGAAAACTAAAGTAAAACAAACAATATTTCTATGTGTATGGAAACAGCACCTTTGTTATATTGTTATGGTGTGAGCGCGTTTTGAAAACCAGCAAAATATAATTCTGATTAACGTATATTATATTCTTTGTTGGAGTGACGTAATTATAAATCTGTAAGTAAATTTCAAAAATATCACTTTCTGCTAACAAGACAGTATTTGACAGCTGTCATTCGTAGCTTTTTATAAGTTACTTAGAGAAATCGTTAAAATAGGAGCTATCAACAAAAACAGAGGACAATCCCAGAGCTCGTGCGATAAAGGATAGAACATTATGTTTGTACAGTTTTAATTTTCTAATTAATTATTACAAAATATTACAGGCTAACTTACATTACGTGCATTTGGTGTTATATTTTATAAGCAACAACTGTTAATGGAGACAATTGTTAGTCAATAATTAGGAACTATCACATCATGTGGGTACCCTCACAATCTATGATGTTAGTTGATAGTTACGGATGACGTGAAGTATCACATCATGTAAGCACCCTAACAATCTATGATATTAGTTGGTAGTTAGTGGTGCCTTGAAGTATCACATCATGTCAGTACCTTACCAGTTTAAGATTTGGTACGGGCATATATTCCAAGACTTGTTGTGTCACCTCCTGAGAACACAGGATGAAACTGTATTGATTCAAAACGTGTTCCACATGTAATGTTTTTGAATCTTATTCGAGATGTATGTCTGAAAGTTGTTAGGTGCCAGTTTAACACGGCATTCATAAACATCGCTATAAATGTCATAAAACAAACTTGTCATGTACAGGACTGTGTGGTGAGGATGACTAGTTGCCTTACCTTTAGAACGTGTTTGTTTGTTTTTGAATTTCGCGCAAAGCTACATGAGAGCTATCTGCGCTAACCGTCCTTAATTTAGCAGTGTAACACTAGAGGGCACTGCATTTTTCCTCAGTTTGTGCCAGAGTAGTAACTATATCTTAGTCATTTTTCCAGCACAGATAGATTGCATTTCAGGCATTTTGTTAATTTCATTATAATTACCTTGCTTATCAATAAAGTTTATATACGTATCCAATTCGCATCTCTGAGCCATAAAGATACACTTGATAACAATTATGTACAGTTTATATAGCATCTCCACAAGAGAAAATATATTTGTGTATGTTACTATCTTTAAGTTATCATTTTGAACATAGATGATATTATTTTAAAATATAGGATTTGAAAGATGTCGGTTAATGTTATCAAATAATATGTTCACAGTTTAAGTTTATTTTACTAATATATATACTCTATTGGCATCAGTCCCTCGTTGGTACAGCGGTAAATCTACGGATTTACAACGTTAAAATCAGTGGTTCGATTTCCCTTAGTGGACGCAGTAAATAGCTCGATGTGGCTTTGCTATAAGAAAACACGCCCCCAACACACACACACATATTCTATTACGTCACTGCTAGCGTCACTTTTCTTGCTTTATGCCTATAAGTTGAAGTCTTTCTTATCTGTTTTTTTAGCATTATAGACTGGAGTGTGTTTGAAGTCTCCCATTAAGCCTATCCAATTGCAAAATAACCATTTGGGAAATTAGATCTTTATGGTCAACAGCGTGTCAGTTGTGGTTACAAAATGAATAAATATAAAACATATATCAATGTTCAAACTGATAATTTTTTGCTCATGTTAAAATGTTCTATTTATAAACTCGATCATTTAAGGCCTAGTAAGTCTCTAAGAGTAAGTGTGTATAGAGGCGAAGTTTTATCAAAAATGTAGTTTTAAAAAAATTGTTGTTGTGAAAGCGGTCTTAATCGCAAACTTTTAATAATTTTATCGACGTTTGTGTTACGAAAAGGGGAGGTTGTAATTTCTTTGTCGCTTAACACAATGCTACACAACATATTATTTGTGTTATATCAACCATTGGTACTTTGTTTCTATGAGTCATCATGGGGTTGATCATGGGTCATTAACACCAATACAGAGAAAAAGGTCTTTTATCACGATGTTTCAAAGGTTTGTTTGTAGTTAAGCACAAAGCTACACAATAAGCTAGCTTTGCTATCTGTGCTATGCTCACCATGGCTATCGAAACCTGGTTTCTGGCATTGTAAATCCGCAAATATATAGCTGTGCCACTGGAGGAGTGGGACATTTTAAGGAAAAGGACAACACCTTCTACCAGATAGGGAAAATATCAAATTATTGTCAAGTTCAAATATCATATCATTTTGGGCTGAAAATTGGAGGATTTCTCTTATAAAACATTACTTAATAAAACATATATAGAAGAAACAATTGAAGTTAAAACTGTTTATAGATACAATATAATAAAGTAAAACCAGTGTTTCGTCTATATCGAAAAAGTTTGTTTGCTTTCTGAATTTCGCGCAAAGCTACACGAGGGCTATCTGCGCTAGCCCTCACTAATTTAGCAATGTAAGATTAGAGGGAAGGCAGGTAGTCATCACCACCCACCGCCAACTCCTGGACTACTGTTTTACCAACGAATAGTGGGATTGACCGTCACATTATAATGCCCCCACGGCTGAAAGGGCGAGCATGTTTGGTGCGACTGGGATTTGAACCCGCGAGGATCTATCAGAATCGTTTTGTTACGATGGCTTTGCTGCCCCGTGAAAAAAAAAAAGACTTTACATCACGTTTACCTATAATTCAGAGTAAAGTATAATTGTATGGAAACACGACAACAACAAAACGAACAATAAATTTATTGAATACTTGGAATACTGTTGAATAGTCAACAATCATGATTTCTAACAATATGTTATCATTGTTAGTGTGGATATTTCGTCACGTGAATGAACTGATGGTGAATAATTATAATCCCAATAAAAAATACACTTTTTTATGTGATCTTGTTAGAAGTGATCCAGAAATATCCAGTAATGTGATTAATGCTGCTATGCTTTTCATTTCCAACCTTAAAATAAGTCAAGTATTAAAACGTGACGAATAAAAGTCATGAGTTGAAAATATTAAACGAAATAAATCTAGATGGGACAAACAAAACTAAACAAGAAATCATTTTATTTTACTAAAAATAAACTATCTAGGCATACCAACTCACAAACCACTGGTATTTAGTGAGTCAGTAAATATAACAAAAACAAAATATGGAATAATATTAGAATTAAACACTTAAAATAATTATAACGTTTTAGACTGTTCTCCAAAAGTAGCTGTCAAATACCAGTTTGTCGTATATGAGACAGTATGTACATTTTCGTGTTTCTGTATTTTGTAATAGCATTATAAGCAATAACCTTTGATTATAGCAAGCACGCATGTATAAGGAAAGAACTACAAAATAACCCAGTACGTAATGTAGCTAAGTTGGTCTAATCAGTACGTTGTTATGAAACATTATAAAAATTATTATAACGTGTGTTTGTTTGTTTTTTGAATTTCGCGCAAAACTACTCGAGGGCTATCTGCGCTAGCCGTCCCTAGTTTAGCAGTGTAAGACAAGAGGGAAGGCAGCTAGTCGTCACCACCCACCGCCAACTCTTGGGCTACTCTTTTTACCAACGAATAGTGGGATTGACCGTAACATTATAACGCCCCCACGGCTGAAAGGGCGAGCATGTTTGGCGCGACGGGGATGCGAACCCGCGACCCTCAGATTATGAGTCGCACTCCTTAACACACTTGGCCATACTAGGCCCATTATAACGCTTTTTTTTTTAATTTCGCGCAAAACCACGAGGGCTATCTGCGCTAGCGGTCCCTAATTTAGCAGTGTAAGACTAGAGGGAAGACAGCTAGTCACCACCACCTACCACCAACTCTTGGGCTACTCCTTTAACAACGAATAGTGGGATTGATCGTCACATTATAATGCCCCCACGGCTAAAAGGGCGAGCATGTTTGGTGTTACGGGGATTTGAACTGCGACCCTCAGATTACGAGTCGAACGCCTTAACCAACCTGGCCATGCCGGGTCTCTTTATAACGCATTGATTCATCAGTCGAGTGTTTTTACTGTTATCGATAATTTTTGGCCATATTGCAATGGCAGGCAAAAACATGTGCTCTAGCCAAAATTTATTCAATTTGTATCACAGATTCTACACAAATTATACAAATGTTATGTGTAATTTATATGCAAAAACGGCTCGTTTGGGTTGAGAAAATATTTTACATAGAAGAGCGAACTTTTCTCAACCCAAACGAGCCGTTTTTGCATATAAATTTCTCAACAAGTGGGTTTCTCGACATCACTGAAATGTTATGTGTATAAACCTAAAATATTCTACACTGAAATACAAGTATGGGTTGATAATTGTTTTTCGCCTCGTATTACTGTTTTTTGTGAGTGATTATTTTGTATATCTTTCCACGAACAAAATTAATATTAATTTTTAAAATATTGAAGTATTTAGTCTCAATTACATTTTTTTTATCTATGTGAGAACGTTTTGTTTCGTTTTATCAGTTTGTATAAACATTGCAAAATAATTGTCTCTGTCACTCTACTTCTCTGTTGCATGAAAAACTCTCAACTGGGAGGTTTCAACGTAAGCCTAACTTCTATGGCCGACACACTCCAATCACAGCTCAGATGACATCATCTAAAAATCAGAACTCTTGTGCGCATTCTCTGCGTTTTGTCTCCGTAGCAACCACCAGACGTAAATGCGATTTCGATCGAGCCATGGTGAGAAACAACGAACAAAACGAATCATTATTCAGACCGTTTTAGTACATTGACCGACCAGTCGAGTCTTAACTGCTACAGTATAATCGTGTAACTAAAACTTAGAGTTGATAAAAGAAATGTTTTAGAACTTGGTTAAAGTGCTGAGAAGAATAATTAGATGGAAGTTAGTAAACTACCAAAAACAACGGTGTTAACACTAGTACTTCCATTTGGCAGTAGGGGGACGTCGCGTATTGGGAACTAAAGGCCTCAGATTTGGTGATCTTTCAGGATTTTAATCTTTCCAGGTTTTGTTTTGTTTATCCTAACAATGGGAACAGTTCTTAGCGTCTCTCCAAGAGGGCCGAAACCTGCTTTTGACGAATACTCATCAAATTACGAACAGCTCAATAATGTTAAAAATAAAGAAAAACATTTTGAAAAAACTCATGCCAATGAGCACGGTCATTTTAAGAAACACTCCTTATTCATCAACGCTCTCACATGGAAACATATCAGCGTGTCTGGTAAAAAGAAAAGCGAAAAGAACAAAAACACGTCCTATCGTCACCCACTGGACAAGATAGACTCTCTTATGGATAACAACAAGAACATCCAGAAGTCATTATCATGCTATAATCTGAAATGTAACAATATCGGATCAGCAGAGCTGGTCGCCAGAAGTAACAACAGTTTCCATAAAGTTGCTCCGCCTCCACTACCACCAAAACTGACAGTATTGTCTGGACACAACCTGATCCGTCCTGCACCTCCAGGATCTTTAACAGCTAGTGTTCCGAGTAGGCTACCTCCACCACAAAACGCTTACAGGAAGACAGTAATCCAGGCTTCTACTTCGGAACTTCTGAGGTCACTAGGAGAGTTTTTGTTCAGGAAATGTCGGAAAGTCAAAGATTTCCAAGCTGGAGATGCCGTTGTCTGGTTAAGGACGGTAGACCGCTCGTTGCTTATTCAGGGCTGGCAAGATATCGCCTTCATCAACCCAGCCAACGTTGTCTTTCTATACATGCTGGTTAGAGAACTGGTAAGCGATGAAATCGATACTGAGAAGGAACTGCAGGAAATCGTGTTGACCTGTCTCTATCTCTCCTATTCGTACATGGGAAACGAAATCTCCTACCCATTGAAACCTTTCCTTCTAGAAGAGACAAAAGACACATTTTGGGACCGCTGTCTTCTCATCATCAATCTGCTCAGTGGTAAGATGTTGCGTCTCAACAGTGAACCCAGTTTCTTCACCGAAGTTTTCACTGAATTGAAGGCCTATTGTTTGACCTCTGGTTAACACTAATCAAAATCTAGGTGTCTGACCAGAAATTCGAGTAAAAAAGGATATACCTTTAACCTTAAAGAGGAAAATGTCACGTGGCCAATGTAACCTCAATTAGATTGAATAGGAGCTGTGCAGGATTTGCACATCCTTTTTATATAGACGCCTGAAGGTGGAATCCTTTTTTATACGATTTCTGTTCTCTTCTGCATTAGGCAACTCCCTGTTTGTTGTCTATTTATAGCTCATGTAGTCCTTGCCAGTATGGAGATCTGTGTGGATTTAAGCTATACAAGGTAACATACTTAGTACTTGTACTGTGATAACTAGAAATTTTAAGAATTTAACTGAAAGATATGGTTTACTTGGAAAAATTATAAACCAACGAAACTATATCTCTAGTAAATCGTTATGCTTTTTTTTTACTGAAGACAAACGTTTGTTTAAAATGTCTTCTATTCAGTATTTACTTGTAAGTTATCCAAAAAAGTAGAAAGAATGCTGCCAGTTTAGTCTTATTAATATTTTGGTTAAATTTTAATACCTGCATAGCTCCAGAAGGTAAACAATGTAAATATAAAACAGCTACAAATTTCTCTCAATTAAATGCTTTTAATATCTGCACTCTGTTAAACTGTATGTTAAAACAAGGCTGTCACTTAAAAAGTTTTTAATAGTATAGTTGAATTAAACAACAACGTGATACCGGATTATAAACAAAGCAAATATTAATTAATTAAAACAAATACATGTTTATTTGAATAGGGAATAAATGATAACAATTTTGTAAATTTTTGAAAACTTTATTGTGTAGATTCGTATAAAATTAAACTTTTACCTTCATATGTGGCAAACTATACACAAGGCAATTGAAGAAAGTGAAGTACTTTTAACTTATTTCAAACACATGTTAGTCTTAGCGTTTTAGACGTAATAGGCTTTATTTATTCTGTTACTTTTCAAATCAGAGACTAATTAAGAGGAGTGTACAAAGAAAATCTACAAAGTTTTGTTCAAGTAATTAGTAAAGCAGCGTTCGTCTGTCTACGGTGTATTATTGTGTGTTGTTAGTTTATTTTAGGTTAAATATACATTTAGTTTGTACAGTTTTCTATGGTAATTCATTGTTATAATTATAAAGAAACAATACTCTGCAGAAAGCTCAAAATCTCTGCAACAGTGTACAGTGTTATGAAATTGAAGAGTTATACATTCAGTTGTGTGAGAGAGCAGTTCGTTTATTGTTTAAACAAAGTTTGTAACTTCTTCCAAACATTGTTTTATTTAATATGAACCACATGTTCAAAAAAGAAGGCAAATTACAATGTTTGTTGAATACTAGTAGTTCTATAATTATTTCTGTAAACAATGAGAGTTATCTAAAATGTCTCTTAACAATGATAATTATTTATGAACGCTTCTTATCACTTTTAAAGAAGTGCTAAAATTCAATTAGAAGACAAAATTGAAGTTTTTAAAATGCTGTAAAAATAGCCACTGTTTCTCGTGAAGCGTCATTTACAATATCCTTCATGGAAACTTATGTTCTACTGTCTCAGAATAAAGGTGATAAAATAAGTAGCAAAATCAGTCTCTACGTTTTGATCTTGTTTGTTTCTTATTTGTCTAAAGAGCATTATATACTCTCGACACAGCTTTCGAAAACTGTAAAATATAATGATGATTCGTTAAAGCTATCTAACTGTTGGTACAAATATTGAGGATTAGTTTCACTTGTTTATATCATAAACGTTCAAAATTTGACGAATAAGAGTTTGTGACAAAACCTAATACCCAAATTATATATATATGACAAAAACATTGGTGAAGAACCAAGCTGTATGCCTTCTTCTGATAAGAAAACTTACAGAGCAACCCAAGTAAATACTTTCATGTGATTAACAACTTCCAGAGTAATCCAATTGTACACTTTGCTGTGACATCATCTTATCGAATAATCTTAGTAATATATACTTTCTTGAGATAAAATGATTACTGTATAATCCAGTTATATACTTTTGACAAAGCAACTTGCTGAATAGCTCGTACATATTTATTGTGATAAAAACTTAAATAATTTCCCAGTTCTGTATTTATGTTTAACTGCTTTAAAGGCAAATGTTGAATCATAAGTTACAAATTTTGAAAACAAGTGCATGTAGGATGAAATTATAAATGTCAAGTTAATTAATCTTATTCCTCATAAGAAATGTTTATAGTTTTATGTAAAATCAAGATAAAGAATCTATTAAGTCACATTGAAAGGAAACATCACAATTACCATGGTCATCTGCCCTTCTCATTACTTGAAATAATGTATGTTACTCACTGCAGTTCAACAATATATATACAGGTGACATGGAGAAGAAACATTAACATCACCATGGTTACTTACCCTTCTAACTTTCTGAATTCATGTCTACGTCCTTCACTATAGTTCAACAGTATCTAGATTACATGGAGAGGAAACATCACCATGGTTACTTGTTCCACTTATTCTCTGAATCAATAGTACTTTTATGTCTTACATCTTTTATTATGTTATTGGAACTGAAAAACACGATTTTATATTCTCGCATGTTAAGTATCCAGGCATATTTATAATGCTTATGAATTTCTCTTTCTTCCCCTACTTTATTTCAGAGAATAAAAATACCGAGATTTGTTTTTTATCTATTGATATTAATAATTCAACTGATTTGATTTCATGTTTAAAATAAAAAAAACAGTTAAATGTGTGAACATTTGAAAGTTTCAAAATTTTGAAACACAATGTGTTTCAAAGAATAATCGTTATGAACAACTATATTATAAATGCCTTTCAGAAAATATTTGTCATACACAAATATAACCAATCCCATTCTCGGAAGAATTGCTACAGACAAAACTTTAGTGTTGTTAATTAAAATGGAATAAAAACAAATGTTGTTCTTAATTTTAAAAGAAAAAATCAACATCTCATTATTGATATGAGTTGAAGATACGTGTGAATGATATAAAGTATATTTCCAGCACTTTAAGACACAACAACTCCTACATCACATAGAAGGAAAGCAAATAAGTTATATATTCAGTTTTTTTTGTTTTGTTTTTGTTTATTTTGGATATTAACGCAGAGCTACACAAGCGAATTTTGAGCTTATGGAATGCATATACCTTCAGACTTGAATATATCTGTTATTTAATTCAATGTTTCCTGTAGAGGTCGCCAAAAAAGGGCCTAAAACAAATATGATGGATTAATTTTAATTCTAAGTAAACAATAAGCTGATAAACATTATGTCGAATTAATTGAATGATACAGTGTGTCGAAAGGAGATGTAACTGTTTTTAAACGACCATGTTAAAGTTATAGGTTATAGGAGGCCTCAGACTTTTTTATTCCCATCAAGGGAGCTGCAGATTAAAAGATTTTAGGAGCCATTGGTTTAGATATTAACATAACTCGACAAAGTTCACTGGAACAAAAGATTTAAATCTTAAACATTTATTTACGGATTATACACTGTTTGAACTGTTAATGTCAGAGATTTGTTGTTAGGAAAAAGAAGCGATTAAATACTCTAAATAAAAGTCCAGATCCAGTGTTTTTGAGTGGATTATTCCATCTTTTTAATTTTGCAACAACACTTTGAACCACACTTGGAGTCATTATCATTTACTTATCCTCAATTGTATGAAATTATTGCTCATGCGAAAGATATTCTTGGCCATCAAAACTAGAATTACTTTCTTTACTTTGGAATTACTGAGAACTGTATATAACAACAACATTATATTAAAAATACATTGTTAAGAAGAAATATTAAAAAGTTTAAGAGCCTTAACAAGTCTTAAAACCATTAGTTACACCCAATTTGAACAGCAATGGCGCCGTCAAAAGTGACGATGTAGCGTTTTCAGTTGTTAACAATTGCAACAAATGGCTTTATAAACAGTATTGTATCCCATCTGGTCTCGAGAGCTCTGGATCGAGCGAAATGTATCTTCGGCAATGGATTTGGTGATTACAAAGTAGATAAAACTGTTATTGTACAATACTTTACTTCTTGAAAAATCCGTAAAGAACTAAATTAGGAATGCGGTGTTTGAAAAGATAATAGGCCTAACATGACAGCGTTTCCATCTATTGCATGACATCCACGTTACGTGGCCGTAACGGTAAAAAGAACCCTGTGAAATACTGATCTGGATACATTTTATAAACATGTTTGTTGTCATTACTAAATAATTCCAAAATCAAGAATGTTTCCTCATGTTTGAATCACTTCCGTCACCCTTAGTGACAACAAGGACTGCTATAGAAACTTGTCAAACATATTGTTGTGAAACAAATCAATGTAAAAACTTATTATATGTAAAACTGTCCAATTTCAAAACTTATTGTTATGAAACTAGTAAGTGTCAAACTTATTGTCGTGAATGTTTTTGTTTCTAAATTGTTCAATATTTGGCAAGAACTACCACAGAGAAAAACAAATTATTCTAAAAATGTGTTGTCGGGAATATCTCCGTAGTTGTTATTATCAAGCAATTAGTCACAAGAAGAAATATATATGTATATAATTTGTATCTAGTATTTTAAAACCTTCATGATATACTTTTCTTATGGGGAATATTTTATATTGCTTGCTTAGAATATAAACTTATATTGCTTAAATATTCCTAAGCTGGCTGGTCCTGTTGAGGTATTATTTGGACTACGGCCGAAAATACTACTAGTAGCAAAGTTATTCAACTAATGAATGAATCCATTCTAATAACTAAATCAGCTAGTGCTCATTACTGTCTTGATTTTAAGTTCTGGTTTATAAAATCAGTTTGTTAACAATGACAATTTTGTCCTTAATGTTTCTTAAACCGTAAATGTTCACCTTTCCCCTTCCTTGATGGTTAATGTGTAAGTCTGAATGCTTATAACGCTAAAAATCAAATTTCGATACTCACAATGGGCATAGCACAGATAGCTCGTTGTGTAGATTTACGCAAAATACTGCTAAAATAAAATATAAAAATGTTTATATTTGGTGTTATAAGGTAGTTTTTTATATAAGGTAGTTTTTTACTAGTATTAAAACGTCGTTAAATTGTTGATACACCGATTACTGGAAATATGAGATATTATTATACAAAAGTAGTGTTAAATGTTCATTAACCTCAACAGTAGACATTTTAACATTATAAGCAATGTCAATTAAAACTAATTGTTTAAAGTTTATGGTTCAGTTACTCAAGATATTGCCAGTGTTCAAATCGCCATGCTTTAATAATTGCAAGCACGTGCGAGTGAAAGTAATGAACGATGTACAACTATATGTCAACCGCACTACACTTGCTATGACCAGTGCCGACCAGGACTTCCTTCAATACCATTAGGTCGGCTGAGATACGATAGATACAGTGATGGTTGATACGTTATTTAAACAATTAAACTGCAAGAACAACAGTTGGTATGGCGTACACTAGACTGAGTTGATGAAGTATAATTTCCATCAAGTTTTATGAGTCATTTATAACTCAGAATTAGAAATCCTGCCAATACTCATATTTCTCTCAATATAGCAAAGAAAGGAAAACCGTATACTCTTGCAGAGGAGATTATAATAGCATCAATTAAATAAGTGATTGAAACTGTTATGAAAAAAAGACTCTGGTCCTGTTTTAAAATGCTTGCCTTTAAGTGCAATACAGTTCAAAGACGTGTTGATAAGACGGCTGAAGATGTGGAAAAGTTTGGCATCTGAGCTTATGCATTGTACATTTTCCATCTAGCTTAATGAATCAACTTTTGGTAGTTCAAACATTCTCATGGCTTATGTGAGGTATTTTAGTCAAATTCACAAACAAATTATTGACGAGTTTTTATTCTCAAGGCATCTTAAAGGTGATGCAAAAGGGGTGACGATTTTTCAGTGCTTGGAGGACATTTGAACAAGTACAATATTCCACAGAGCAATATAATTGCTGTTGCCACAGAAGGTAACCTTCAATGGTTGCCTGTTACAGAGGATTTGCTACATTTTTTAAAGGAAAAGGTTCCCGATGTGCGTACTATTCAGTGTGTATTACACAGACATCACCTTGTAGCAAAGAATCTCAGTGACGAATTATATTATAATCTAAAGGTGTGCATGAGATCGATAAATAAAATTAAAGCACATCCACTAAATTCGTGACTATTTGCTAAGTCTTTTGAAAAAAAAATGATGAATTGGTGAGCCAATTACTGTTGCATACTGAAGTGAGGTGGCTGTCAAGAGTTGTTTGCTTGCAAAGGCTTGTTAAGTTGTATGAATCAACTGTGGAGTTTCTTACAGATGTGGATTCCTTTCAATACGATGAGTTGAAAAAAGAATAAGATCATATTTTCTATTTGTCCAGACCTGTATTCAAAACTTAATGATGTACAGACCAGTCTGCAAGGTAAAGATGTAACAATTATTCAAACCCGAGTAATTGTCTTAGGTTCCAAGTCAAAATAGGCGTTTTTAAATCTTCATTGCTACCAAGAGATTTTCAGTACTTTTCATACTTACGACAACTGGAAGATGAAGACCAAATTATTTCTGATGATGACTTGGATATATACATAAAGTACCTTGAAAAACAGAGTGAAGACTTTAATGTGCGCTTTGAGGAATTGGAGGAGACGTACGTACCTGACTGGATTGTTACACCATTTGATTCGGAAATAAAAAATGTAATTATTAAATCTAATTTACAAGATTAACTCATTGAACTTTCCGTGGATCTCGAAGCTAAATCACTCTTCAAAAATACGACCCTCTGCGACTTCTGGAGTAATGTAAATATTGTTGATTAGTATCCAAAACGTTTCGCAGCGGTGAACCATTTTCTACTTGCATCCCCAAGTTCCTGTATGGTTGAAGCTGGTTTTAGCCATGTAAATTCAGTCCAATCAAAGAAGAGGAACAAACGGAACATAGAAGAACGTTAAGACCAAAACTAACAAGTTTACAACCAAATATTAGTACTCTTCTCAAAGATCATCAACCACATCCCCACCATTAAAGATATCAGACAATCAATAAATAGGTATAGTTGGTCTATCATAATATAATATTATTATTTATGTATTTTTATTAAGTCGTTCTTTCTTTAACTATGACTTATAGATTTTTATTACTTAAAAGAATGGAGGGGTCGATAAAAGGTCAAGGATCATATGAAGGGGTCAACAGTCAAAAACGTTTGAGAACCCCTGTTGTAGACATTATTTACTCAAATTATAAACTCCTGTTTTGCCGTCATGCTGTTTTAAGTTTCCAATTTTTTAATTATATGGTCTCTTTATAACTTACACAAGAGTTGTGACATCAAAATCAACATACGTTCGTATGACATGATAAAGGACAGAAACTATAAATAAACAATGAAACTTGTAAAACGCCTTATTTTCTCTACTGGATTATTAAAACTTTTCGTAATCTATTTCAACAATATATTGTGTCTATTCAAACGATAATAAAATTTAATTTTCATTTTTATTGCTTATTCTCAAATGACTCTGAAAAACAAACAAACCAGTAATACACCTTTGGTTGGTGGATACTATACGAATTATTTTGCGTCACTGATACTTCAAAATTATTTGATTCGAGAAACTTTTATTTATAATCAAGAAAAACAATGTGCAGTAATATGAATTTGTTTGTTTTTAGAAATTTGCACAAAGCTACACGAGGGCTATCTGCGCTAGCCGTCCCTAGTTTAGCAGTGTAAGACTAGAGGGAAGGCAGCTAGTCACCACCACCCACCGCCAACTCTTGGGATACTCTTTTACCAACTAATAGTGGGATTAACCGTAACATTATAACGCCTCCACGGGGAAAAGGACGAACACATTTGGTGTAACGGGGATTAGAGCCCACGCCCCTCAGATTACGAGTCAAGTGCCTTAACCGCCTGACCATACCGAGCCGCTTGAAAAGGAAGCATAATATAAGAGAAAATTTGAAAAAGGACTCTTAAATTTCCTTACTGCAATCAAACGTGTGAATTTTAAGTTTGAAGCTGAGAGTTGATACAAAATAAAACGATAATAAAAAGTATAATGTTTTATTTTCGGTTGATGTAAATAAAAGGTTAACCTTAAAATCAAAAACCCAGCTTTCTCCCGTCATCCTAAGAACTAGAAAACTATCGCACAACCAAGCATCGTTCTCTTTTGATTGGGCCAGCCGTATCGATTGAGTCCGATTTTACAGAAAACGACGCAATGTGTAAGTGACTGTATTTTCGCCATTTCATTTTCTCTTTCATTAATTTATTTCGTGTAGCGTTTTCTTTAAATTAATACAAAAAACAAGAGTTTTTATAAGAGCATAGTAAGAAAGTTCGTGATCTGAATGAAGAGCTATCAGTTGCATAATGGTAGGTCTAAGGTTCGAGTCACGATATGTCATTGAACACGCTCCGCACTTGCAACAGTGGAGGAATTATAACAAAGATGGCTAATCTCGTGAATTTCGGTTGAGAGCAATTCTTTTGACTGTCTGCCCTTTCTCGAGCTAGAACTAAAGGCTATGCTTTGACCTTTAGGTTTCTAATCCGGCTGTTTAGCCCACTCGTCGTATGAGGTACTATTAACTTGAAAATACCGTAACAGCAAATCCGATTATTCAAGTTTCTTATTTACATTCGTAACGTTCCTTTATTTGTTTATTGTCATATTAGTTTACAATTTCCTTTTACAAGTCACTTACCAACATCTAATATGCACTTTTACTGTCTATTGATATACATTTATAATGTTCAATACCGTTTTTTAAAAAATCTATACTTATAACATTACTTTAACTAACGCTCCCTAGTGGCAAATTGATATTTCTCTCGACTTCCAACGCCAGAAACTTGGTTTCGATACCCGTGGTGGGTAGAGCAAACGTAGATCCTTGTGCCTAACTACAAGCAAACCTTTACTTAATTTTTTATCTATGCTTATAATATCCATTACTTGTTTTTATCTATATATATATTTATATTTATCTATAATATATCTATGTTCCTTTAATGAGGCCCGGCATGGCTGGGTGGTCAAGGCACTCGAATCGTAATCCGCAGATTCGAATCACCGTCACACCAAACATACTCGCCCTTTCAGCCGTAGGGGCGTTATAACATTACGTTACCACTATTCGTTGGTAGAGCTAGTCCAAGAGTTAAAGGTGATAACTAGCTACCTTCACTCCAGTCTTACACTGCTAAATTAGGGACGGCTAGCGCAGATAACCCTCGTGTAGCATTGCGCGAAATTCAAAACAAATAATCCTTCAAGTAATATTTACTTACGTTTATAATATTTCTTTACTCGTTTCTTATCCTCATTTATAACATTCTTTACTGATTGTTATTCCTCCATATTTATTAAACTCGTCTCTTGGTTGTTTGTCTAAATTTATAATATAATTTTGCTGTTTTTTTATCGACATTTATAATATTCCTTCACTAATTTTTGGCGAAGATATCCTTGTTGTTTTGCCCCATAAAACGCCAAACCAAACAACCAATCACTAATTCTAAGCTGCAGCTTAGCGGCTCATGGAAAGTTTCCGTGTTTATTTTTTGTGTTGTTTCTAAAGTACAAACTTTTGACTAATAGCTCTGTCATCTTGTGATTGAGTTGAGATTTAATTACAGTTTTGGACTAAGGAGGTCAAATTCTGTCGCCAGATGTATTTGACCACTCTCAAAGTCTCATAGATTAATTCACTCTAATCCTGTCTAAAATAATTTCAGTTTGAGGGTAGGCTAATAGAGATCTTAATGAGTAATAAAACTGAATCGAATGTACACGCGCCCTACGATTGGTAATGCTGGCACGCAAAATTACGGTCAATAAAGAGGTGAAAAAAGGGTCTCATAGATTAATTTATTCTAAACCTGCCTACAAGAATTTCAAGTACCGCAGCTATTGAGGATTTCCTCTTATTTTATTTAAATTTGTCACGATTATTATTATTAGTTTTATTTATAATGTTCCTTTGTTAATTGTTTAACTACATTTATAATGTTCTTTATTCATTTTAAAACTATATTTAGATTGTTTCTTTACCTATTTTTAATATACATTTATAATATTGCTTTACTTTTTAACCTCATTTTGCAATTTTCCTCTACTGGCTTTTTTATCTACATTTGTAATCATTGGCACATTTAAAGTTGTGTGGGCCCAGGGGCTAATCATTTTTGTAGGTCCTACATCCTATATAATTTTAAATAGAATAAAAATATCAATGGGCCCCCATTAAGACCATGGGCTCTGGGGCTGAGTTTCCTCTAGTCCCTACTGAAATACGACACTGCTCTACATTGACCCTTTCATGAAGGGTTACAGGTCAAAGACCATGCCAGTTTGTTGAATTGTATTTAAAATTTTATTGAACTGCTATTTTATGAATTTATGTCAATAAGTTTGTAATCAAGTTGTAGATCATAACTCAAACTTTAATTTTATATATGAGTTAATGTCTTAATTTAAAAGGGAATATTAAAAGAACACACATAGATACAGGTTTTAGCAAGTCACATGGTATGTTGAATTCGGTACTGTTTACATTTTTGTGATGTCAAAATATTAAGTCTATAGTTTCTAGCAAATTAGAAACTTAAATTACTAATAAATCCTGAATGTGGAATCCATTCCACAAGAAAACCGAGAGATAAACATTACTAAAACCTATTAAAACTTAATAAAAAATCTGATATTTTGTGTGTGAAAGTCTTGTGATATTTATTGATAATATGCCAAATTTTGTGTATATATACGTCCTAATTTTAAAGATATAACATAAAACTTTAGCAATCACAAAATGGTTATATGCTGAAATAGTGAAACAAGATTTTATCTCAAAATGTCAGTAAGTTATGTTTAGAAAGTTGGCCCTTTACATCAGTGGTGATTTGAGGTTGTGTGGACACAGGGGTTAATAGTTTTTGTGGGCCTCATCCCATGTAATTTTACATAGAATAAAATTATCAACGGACCTTGGGGCTGAGCTTCTTTCTAGCCTCTACCTAAATACGCCACTGTTTGTAATGTTCCTTTAACGATTATTTGTAATATCAATTTATAATGTTCCTTTAACGATTATTTGTAATATCAATTTATAATGTTCCTTTAACGATTATTTGTAATATAAATTTATAATGTTCCTCTCACAATGTTTTGTTGATCCACACATATAATGTTCTCTTATTGATGTTTCTTCGTTAAAAGACTAGCTTGTGATTTTGATACACTTGGGTAATTAAAGACTGTTTTGTATTAATTCTTGCAGGGCTTTATTTGAACGACTAAATAGTGTTACAATTTACAATAATATTTTAAATTTATGAACTTGAAAAATGTATCAAAATACTTACCATATGATTTACTCAAACTTATTGGAATTTTAAACAGTTACCATACGGTTTATTTATCGGACTGTTACAATAGTTAGCAATGGATTTTTTATTTGTTTTTACCCTTCTTGCTTATTCTGTTTGTTTTTTTAGATTCGCACCAAGCTATATGAGGGCTACCTGCGCTAGCCGCCCGTAATTTAGCAATGTAAGACCAGAGGTAAGGCAGCTAGTAGCTAACTCTTGAGCTACTCTTTTACCAACAAATAGTGGAATTGATCATTACATTATAACGCCCCCATGGCTGAAAGGGTGAGCACGTTTGATGCGACGGGGATTCGAACCCGCGACCCTCAAATTACGAGTAGAATGGCTTAACCCACCTCGCCCTTCTTGTTCAGCACAATAAGTATATTATATTCCCAGGTTTTACAAAAATTAAAATAACATTAGCAGTGAATTATATTCTAAGGTTTTAAAAATAAAATAAACAAATTGTGTAATCAAGATTGGAGCACACTTGTTGATATTTTCAATCGATCAGAATTTGGCCTGAACTTTCAATACAATAGACTATTTTGAATAAAGTATTAAAAGTAATCTGTAAATATATTTTATTTTGGTTTAAACTTTAAAATGACAAACAATTAAAAATCCAATACATATTACTATCGAAGTTGTCACCTAAAAATTCTGAAAAAGAAGAACGTTCATCTTCTTAAGAAATCGTCAATTATCCATTTTTTCCCAATGTACTTTGTAACAGATTTATCGTTATATGCTTATTATAATGAATACGTTTATTTCTGTATAGTCTTCATTTTTTGCATGTGGCGTATATTCTTGACTGTGTATTGCCTGTTCTCGAAACTTTTAGAGAATTCATGGAAATGAGAAGCAACAATATTACGAAAACGCGCTTTAATGTTGTTGAAGTTTCTACAAACTAGCGTGATTCTTATAAAAAGCGGCTAGCCGAAAGACGAAAAAAAGTATTATTGGACAGCTACACTTAGTACGATAGAAGCCTAGGAGGCTGTAATTGTGATTCACTTCTATTAATCGGAAAACTATAGAATTTGACCAGGCACGTTATAGATTTCGAATGTGACAAACCGTTCAACTTCAGTGAATTATTTCGACGCTATTGCTTTTACAAGGATATTAAATATCTTCTTCGGTAAGAAGTGAGCTTTAACCGGTGTGAGGCCAACCGAACTAGATAGCTTAAGCCAGGTGCAACAATATTAACTCAGAATTAATTTGCTCGTTGTGGATCTGGATCATCGATAAAATATTCAGTTCTAAACCGGATATAAGTCTCAGTATTGTTTGTAAGTTTGTATTATAAAACTGTTGAAAATAAACAATCGTTGTTATAAATTGTATTGTTTTTATGTTTGTACACTAAAACATATTTGTGTTAAAAAAAGGAAATTGTGTGTATCAATCTTCTTGGAAAATAACACAAATTTGATACATATTAACAATTAATTAACTAATAGATTAAAATTAAAAATTTTGGTAATTTGAAGTAGTAATACGTAACATACATAACATAATAAATTGAAAACTTATCCAAAATAAATTATATTACATAAATATTCAATAAAATTTAACTGTCTATAGAAATGTTAAATTACCGAAAATACTTTTATTCGACGAAATACAGATTAACACTTCAGTTTATTCTTCATTTTTTTTAAAAAATTATAATACATTACATTTTATATTTGTACAAAACCTCAAAAACCCATTATTGTCAATTTGATAATGGTCCAAATAAGCTTTTGCTGACGATCCACTAAAATATGTTTATCTTCCTTTACCAAACATCTTGCACCATTTTCTTTAACATATTACTTTTTTAATTTACCTTCAAAACTAAATGAGACATATTAACAACAATGTAAGTGTCTTCCTACGCAGATGGTATTTCAAGTATCTATGTTATTGTGGATATTCATCTCAGTTCTCAGTTTTAAAATACTGACAGTCAGCAGCACCATACGACCCACGATATAACAGAATCACAGTTTCAAGTAGGGGGTTTGTGGTATTTAGAGATTCCAACCCGCTCGCCAGCTCCAAATTCAGAACCCAAGTACAGGCCCTTCATCTAATCAGGTATATGTAACATCACCTCAATGCTCTGGGAATGCAAGTGAATAACCTTAACAAAGTTACATACAATAACAAATATGATGTAAATTTTTATTAGCAAGTGTGTAGCGAAAACGAAATTTAACTATATCACTGGATATGGCAAAATAAAACAAAAACAATGAAGTTTTATGTCATCAAAACAAAAGTGGTACGAGTAAGGATGTATGTAATGAGTGATAGGGTTCAGCAAGTTAAATTACATCCAGAAAACAGAAGAGAAAAAAGATGGAATTTATGGGTTTTGAGCACTTTTTACTTCATCATACAGAAACCCAAATTAAATTAGGGGTGTTAATGATATTATGACATTATGGCTAATCCATTTTTTGATATTATAAAGCGGACCAGCTGTTTAACGATTATATATATTGTTACTGATTTCTTAAGCATTTACGTCACAGATTCTCGTTACAGTTTTTCCTTCAGTGAAAAAGAAAATGAATCTTCAACATGTATAGATACCATTAGATAGTATTGTTTGACGAAACCGGAAATCCACTAATGGAAAGTGTACAGAAGATAATACGATAACTGAGTAAACATAGAACTGAACTGAAAGAGAGAATGCGTTAGAAAAATTGGAATTTACGAGGTGGAACTTCATCAGAACAACAAAAACATACCAGGTGGAAACATGTGGTGAATACAAAAAAGTGCTCCCTCCCCGAGAATGTTGTTAATTTGTTATATCTCTTATTACATAACAGAAAAATGTGTAAAATTACAAGTTTTTAAAACGCATGCGATGATATCTGTTTAAATAAGATCTCAAACTCTAATTTTAACACTGGCTTTTGTAAATACCTGAACTTTTCATGATTTTAGTCACATTTTGTCATTAAGTGTCATGTACCTGCTGTAGTTTCATACATCTTCCTATTCCAATTAGTATACAATATCACCGAACTATTTCTCTGCAATAATCGAATGTAAAAATGAAACTCAAACAACTTAAACCAGTTTTACAAGTTAATATTTAGTCGGTATTCCCTTTGATTTCAGTACTGCTTCATATTGACGTGGCATGCTTTGATTTCAGTAGTGCTTCATATTGACGTGGCATGCTTTGATTTCAGTACTGCTTCATATTGACGTGGCATGCTTTGATTTCAGTACTGCTTCATACTGACGTGGCATGTTTTGATTTCAGTACTGCTTCATATTGACGTGGCATGTTTTGATTTCAGTACTGCTTCATACTAACGTGGCATGTTTTGATTTCAGTACTGCTTCATATTGACGTGGCATGTTTTGATTTCAGTACTGCTTCATACTGACGTGGCATGTTTTGATTTCAGTACTGCTTCATATTGACGTGGCATGCTTTGATTTCAGTACTGCTTCATATTGACGTGGCATGCTTTGATTTCAGTACTGCTTCATACTGACGTGGCATGTTTTGATTTCAGTACTGCTTCATATTGACGTGGCATGTTTTGATTTCAGTACTGCTTCATATTGACGTGGCATGCTTTGATTTCAGTACTGCTTCATACTAACGTGGCATGTTTTGATTTCAGTACTGCTTCATATTGACGTGGCATGTTTTGATTTCAGTACTGCTTCATATTGACGTGGCAAGCTTTGATTTCAGTACTGCTTCATACTAACGTGGCATGTTTTGATTTCAGTACTGCTTCATATTGACGTGGCATGATTTTTGATTTCAGTACTGCTTCATACTGACGTGGACGTGACATGCTTTGATTTCAGTACTGCTTCATACTAACGTGGCATGTTTTGATTTCAGTACTGCTTCATATTGACGTGGCATGTTTTGATTTCAGTACTGCTTCATATTGACGTGGCATGTTTGGAATGAGTTTGTACAGATATTCCTGATTAATTGACTTCCATGCTTCTTTGAGTACTTCAAAAAATTCTTCTTCCGTGTTTGGCTTGTGATCTTTTATTAATCGGTTTAACTCAGCCCATATATTTTCAATCTGATTAATGTCAGGTGATTGACTTAACCATTCCATAATATAAATTATCTTATTTCTAAGATATTTCTTAACGACTCCACAATTGCAAATAAACTTGTTTGATCATTTTGTAGGCTAATTGGAATAATAAGATCGAAGAAATTACAGCATGTGAGAAAATGTAACTAAAATCATGAAAAGTTCGATGATTTCCGAAAGCTAGTGTTAAAATTAGTGTTTGATATCATATTTGAACAGTTCTCGTCGAGTGCGATTTAAAAACCTATAATTTTGCATATTGTTTTTTGTTATCTAATAAAAGATATGACAAATTAACAACATTTTCAAGGAGGGTTACATTTTTGTACACCCCTGTATTAAGGCAATACACCTGTGATAGGCGAGATCAGTAGTAGGCTAATACAACTATAATAATGAAATTATATTAAGATATCACAACTGTAATAGGTGGAATTACATCAAGGTAATAAAACTGTTATAAGCTGAATTACACCAAGATAATACAACTATAATAGGTATGATTATATCAACATAACACTATTGTAATAAGCAGGATTACATCAAAATAATGAAACTGTATTAAATGTATTGTCATCTTGTAATTTTGCTTATTTCAGTCAGTCATATTATCATGATGCAATACATTTAATACAGTTTATACAGTTTCATTATTTTTCTGATTAATAATAATCAGAATTACATCAAGACAATAAAACTGTAATACATTGAATTATATCAAGATAATACAACTGTAATAGGCGGAATTACACCAAGGCAATGAAACTATATTAGATGAGAGTATATCAAGATAATACGTGGGATTATATCAAAATAATATAACTGCAATAAGTTGGATTATATGAACACCTCTGCTTTAGAGGATACTACGTAATATTTATAAAAATACATTAGGCAGGACTGTGTATAAATTTCAAAATTGCAGTAGATGGGATTATGGAAATAAACCAAAGCTGTAGAAGTATTTGTTTCTTATAATATTTTCCCTTTTCGTATCATTCATTATAAAAATTGGATTAAAATTCTAACTTAATGCAGTTAGCCTGCTCAGTGACGCATCAGTATAGCTTATAACGCTAAAAGCAGGATTTCGATACCCTTTATGGTTATAGCTCAGAGAGCCCATTGTGTAGTCTGGAGTTTAACAACAAACGAATAATAAGCATTGCACTTATCTATTCATCTTTTAAAATTATAAGATGACAAATTAAACGTTTCAATATTTTTTCTAAATCATGTTTTTTATACTTTATATGCAGTATTTTAATATCATTCTTTAAATGTACCACAGTTTGAAAGGTAATTGATTTTAAATTTCGACACTAGACTCATTTTTTGTCAAATCAATCCAGACTCTGTTCTTATGTTATTTCTCTTTAGCTGCTGCTTAGGCCGTATTCTTTAAAATATTTTAAATCTCTTTAATTAACATCGCGACAAATTTATCAGCACCATTTAAACACATCACGGAAGACAAGTAACTTACATCAGTGAGCTGTCTGTATAGCAGTAATCACTTTTAGAAGAACCTTAGCGTTGCTAGGAAACTCTTTCACAGAGAATACTTTTTTTTTTTAGGTTATCACTTCAGTTAAGATGGATCGAGACATCACAGCCTACACAGTAGTTTTAAAATTTTCCTTATAAATGTAAACATTCTGCATTTTGGTTATAACTCCCATCATAAAAGATGCTAACGACACCTGACATTTTTTTTTTTTTTTTAGGGACTTACACAACACTTAAGCTATCCATTTTAAATTACAATAATATATAAAAGTTCTATATTTTCAAAATCTAAGTTATTCACTTTGGACCGTAAACTAGTTTTTTCGTTTTTTTTCTACAGTATTTATAGCTTTTTACAACGCTAAAATAAGGAGTTCGATTTCTCTCAGTGGGCTCAGCAGATAGCCCGATGTGGCTTTGCGATAAGAAAACACACACACACACATGCTTTACCTCTAGAAATTACTACGCTATTAAAAGGCCAATTCTCGTCATATATCAGCAGGTTAAGGCTCAAGTTGAAAACTACGTAATACCGGGCCTGGCATGGCCAAGCGCGTAAGGCGTGCGACTCGTAATCCGAGGGTCGCGGGTTCGCGCCCGCGTCGCGCTGAACATCCTCGCCCTCCCAGCCGTGGGGGTGCATAATGTGACGTTCAATCCCAGTATTCGTTGATAAAAGAGTAGCCCAAGAGTTGGCGGTGGGTGGTGATGACTAGCTGCCTTCCCTCTAGTCTTACACTGCTAAATTAGGGACGGCTAGCACAGATAGCCCTCGAGTAGCTTTGTGCGAAATTCTAAAACAAACAAACAAACGTAATACTGAGAACCAAAGTATTAAGTATCTATTATTTGATTTATTTTACAGAAAAAAAACAAATTAATATTTGCTGTATCTACCGCTGGGTATTCGGAATTTGGCGTTGTAATTCCTTAAATTTACCGCTATCCTGTCGGTAGATTTCAATACTAAACAAATAAATTAAATTGCTAGCTAATAATTTCGGATCTCTTATTTACAGACGTAAATAGAGAGAAATATATCATAATATTCGAATTTATTTTGTATTGCGATATGATGTACCTTCAATATTAAATATATTTTGATAAATTTGTAAAATAAATTTTATTTTGTAAGAAACACAATAAATAATGTCCAGGCACCAGAGGGAATTATTTCAATTCGATGTTTACTGATTCTAGTTTATAGAATTGAAATGAAAGAAAACAAAAAAGCAAATATAAGTGTAATAACAATATAGTCAATGCATCCAACTGATTCACCATAAGTAAAACAAGTTACAACGCTCAAATTTTGGTTTCGATAAACGTGGTGAACAGAACACAGATACTCCATTGTGTAGTTTTGTGTCTAAGAAGAAAAAGAATACCGCCAGGAAATATCTCAGATGTTGATATGATATGACGTGAAGCAATAGTAAAGTAACTGAGACATACAGGGAAAAACAACCTTTAAAAATGGCAGCTCGAAAATGTTTGATGATACTGTGATTAGTTTATATATTGAGGCACAAGCTGAAAGTGAATACGGTGAAAACAGTAAATCGGGATCTAGCTTATCTGACGATGACACGTCTGCTACAAAGAAAATCGACTAAATAATAAGGCTTATTTGTTATTAAGTACGAGGCTTAACAATGAACTATGTTCTATGCCTGTCACAGGTATTGAAACCCGAATATCAGCGTTGTTAGATGTGAGACTTACAGCTGAGCCACCGGGTTGAAAAGAAGAAATAAAAATCAACTTTATTTAATAAAGTGGAAGAAAGAATATACATTGCTTCTGTCAACACCACTTAGGCTGGTGCAGAATCAAAACCAGGTGGAATCTTCACACTGTGTACAGAATCAAAACAAGGTGGAATTTTCACACTGTGTACAGAATCAAAACCAGGTGGAATCTTCACACTGTGTACAGAATCAAAACAAGGTGGAATTTTCACACTGTGTACAGAATCAAAACAAGGTGGAATTTTCACACTGTGTACAGAATCAAAACAAGGTGGAATTTTCACACTGTGTACAGAATCAAAACCAGGTGAAATCTTCACACTGTGTACAGAATCAAAATCAGGTGGAATCTTCACACTGTGTGAACATTTCAAACAGTCTTTTAACATATTTTTACACTTGACTTTTGTTTGAACAAACATATACTGGCAATTTAGAGAAAGTGGATAAAGACATTTGTGGTCTGAAATTTCATAGTTTTTTTTGGCTTTCACACTCTCTCAGGTATTATAAAGATGAAATCATACAAGTTTGACTGGATGAAACAGGTCGATTTTTAATGAATACAGATATTACACCCAAACATCGTTTTGAGGTTGTTTTATGCGCAGCTAATAACTTTAACAGGAGAACTAGGTCGTAATTCACAATACAGTCTGTCTGTCTGTTTAGAAATAGAAAAAACTGAGAGAATTGCCAGTGCAAGATTTCTTCTTCTCCATCGGAATTCGGTTCATGTTTTGAACCAGGTAGGGTCAGATTCAGCTCAGACCTTTTTTCCCGTCTTAGGAATTTTTATTTTTGTTGCACTGTTACTGAATCCTAGGTAGTAACCCTTTTTAGATTGTTACACAGGCCTGGCATGGCCAGGTAGTTAAGGCACTTGACTCGTAATAAGAGCGTCGCGGGTTCGAATCCTCATCACACCAAACATGTTCGTCCTTTCAGCCATGGAGACATTATAATGTGACGGACAATCGCACTATGCGTTGGTAAAAGAGTAGCCCAAGAGTTGGCGGTTGGTGATGGTGAGTAGCTGCCGTCTCTCTAGTCTTACACTGCAAAATTAGAGACGACTAGCACAGATAACCCTCGTTTAGCTTTGCGCGAAATTTAAAATATTGTTACATATGTTTTGTTCATTGTCCACACTTTTAATCAACATACACATTGCGTACCATGTCCAATTCATGGATTAATATTAATTCGTATATTTTCATAAGCTTCACTTTTGTACAATCGTACTATTAATCTGTGTTCACAATCCAGTTCCCCTAATCCTTTCTGTTACTTACAAAACCCTTTTAAAATAGAGTTACATTTGTACCTTATTTATATGCTTAGAGGGAAGAGGTACTCAGGTCTTGGTTTATCATGTATTATGTAACTCTTTAGTTTAGTCATTGGTTCATTTTATAAATATTTGTCTTTTATAATATTGAAGCGAATTGTCCAGAAGTTGGTCTTTTGTTGGGATTAAAGTCGTTACAAAGATGTGTGAGTTTTAAATTTAGCGATATCATAAAAATAAAGATGATAAAGTACATGTTATTACAACGACTTTGAATACACAGATTGCAAGTTATTTGAAAACCATAACCAATGTAAAAAGATGTGTCCAAGCAAAATATTCCAAAAAAGCTACATTTTGACATCGTAACGTAGGTCGTGTTATCAAGCCGAAACTTGATCACTTTTGGAATGGGTATGTAAAATCTTTTACCAAGGTAAAATATTTATGCATTCAGATCATGAATTATTCAGAATTCAAGTTTTTAGTCAATCGGAAATAAATATAAAGTTATATTATAATGAAGGGAAGTACCACAATAGTACCTCGTGGAATTATATATATATTTTCACTTTTTTTTCAAGAATTCTGAGGTTTGCAGAGGCTTTGTGGAACCGAGAGCTGCAGCAATGTCAGTCCAATGTGTTAATTCGTCACTGACAATGATACTAATGCATATAAACCGATTCTCTCCTTTATTAAGACAACCACACTTTCATACTTATTTGCAGAATACTTTGCTTGTTAATATTTACAGGGGCCTGACATGGGCTAGCGCGTTAAGGTGTGCGCTTCGTAATCTGAGGGTCGCAGGTTCGCGCCCGAGTCGCGCCAAACATGCTCGCTCTCCCAGCCGTGGGGGCGTTATATGTGATGGTCAATCCCACTTTTCGTTGGTAAAAGAGTAGCCCAAGAGTTGGCGGTGGGTGATGATGAGTAACTCCCTTCTCTATAGTCTTACATTAGGGACGGCTAGCCCTCGTGTATTTTTGCGCGAAATTAAAAAACAAACAAACAAAAAATTCAATCTGAACAGATCATGATGCACTCAAATGGTTGATAAATCTTTATAATCCAGAAAGCAAGGTGGTTCCAGACATTTCAGTAATACAACTTCACCATCGTGGAAGTGCTAGTGCATTAGCAAAAGAATTTTATATTACTAAAGAATGTACAGACTGGGAATACAAAATATTGAATACAGAACAGAATCCAATATAGGATATCATTAAAACGCTCTTGTTGTTTTAAACCTATCTTATTAAGTCTACTGATCTGAATATGATCATTAATACCTATAGCTTTCTTCTAGTAACTTCTAAAGAGCAGCTTTAAAAATATATTTCATAATAGTGTATATGTCTTCACGTTCGGTTTGTTTGTTTACTTTTGAATTTCGCGTAAATCTACACGAGGGCTATATGTGCTAGCCGTCCCTAATTTAGCGGTGTAAGACTAGGTGGAAGGCAGCTAGTCATCACAACCTACCTCCAACTCTTGGGCTATCTTTTACTGACGAATAGTGGAATTGACCGTTACATTATAACGTACCCCAAAGCTGAAAGGGGCAAGCATGTTTGTTGTGACGGGAATTCGAACCCGCGACACTCACACTAGGGTTCATTTGATTTCAATTTTAACAGAATTATACTAATTAATTCTGATTTTAATATCATTTCAACTATTGCCCATTATAGATTACAAAATATACATTAAACCAACTTTCAGTTGGAAATACTGTGTTTAGATTAAAAAAAGTTTATATAAATATATTTTTAACACTGAGTCTCTAGGTATAAAAACCAAAAAGTTTGTAATCATAATGTCGGTAATTTAATAATTAAAATAAACAGCAGTCCAATAGTTTTGTAAGAATATTATTATTGAATAAACAATCAAAACTGTAGATGCAGATAATCTCAAATTAATTGGCCTGGCATGGCCAGGTGGGTTAAGGCGTGCGATTCGTAATCTGAGGGGCGCATGTTCGAATCCCGGTTGCACCAAACATGCTCGCTTTTTCAGCCTAGGGGCGTTATAATATGACAGTCAATCCCACTATTCGTTGGTAAAAGAGTAGCCCAAGAGTTGGCGGTGGGTGGTGATGACTAGCTGCCTTTCTCTAGTCTTACACTGCTAAGTTAGAGACGGCTAGCACAGTAGCTTTGTGCGAAATTAATAAAAAAACAATCAAAATAATTTTTACTAAATTTCAATTCAAGTGTTATTCACTTAGTATATGACGTCTTTGTAAACCAGATGCCGAAATTCGTAAACGTGTAATAATTATAATTTATCTGAGCTAAAGGTTACTTACAACAATGGCTATCCTATGGAAGCTATTACCACATAACAATTTAACATTATATCTATATTCATTCCCTGAAACAGATAATCCTATCTCAAGTGGTGATACAGATATTTCTTCAAACTGGTATGATTTTAAGGTTTCTTTATCTCGTATATTATTATTTGAAATAATCGTTGCTGTAGGCAACCTAAGGATTGCGGGATACCGCACTTGATCTTTATTTGGTTTGAAAGTGTGGTATAACGTGTTGTTTTTGTATTTGTTTTGTGATGGCTTTAAAAAGCCGCTCTAACCACCAGCAGCCAATGAGAAGTCTTAACGAATAAGAAGCTAGTATTTTGTGAAATATAAAATGTTATTGAGAATAACTTTGTGTTTCATTTGTTTACTCTTTATTTACTTGTTTTCCTTTGCTACGCATGTTTCATTCATTCTTTATATAAGATTTCTGGAACTTGCTATATCACAAGTGCTTATAACTTTCTTTCAGATACAAACATAGAATTCCACACAATCACTCCTTTATATCATACAAATCTATACCCGATGTTCACTAACTCTTTTATACGAATGTGTACACGATTTTAAATATGCTACATTTCATACATATTATTATGTTAATATTGTCAAAACTTACTTTCTCATACATGTTTAATTACTGACAAGTAAGAAAATAGTAAAAAAATAACCACGATACTTTATAGCACGAGCTCGCCATTCAAGTTTAATTGACAGCACTAATATGCAACAACTAGATATTATTCTATGTAGTTCTCTATTAAGGGTTTACAGAATTTATTAAGAGTCCCAGTTGTGAAACGAAAAGTTGAATAAATTTAATATTATTTCTGAAATTTTATAGTTTTTTTGATGACGTTTATCGTGTCATCAATTTTCCATACAGCTCTAATTAAATTAAACTGTGATAAAATTCAACGATGTCTTGATGAAGTTCGCGTTTCGAGAACATTATAAAAATGAAGTGGCGTTTGTGTGTTGTTTCAATTATTTTTATATATCAATAATACTATTACATAGTTATCTGTAGTCAGTACCTGTAGCATATTATCCTCAAATATATAAAAGTATAAAATACAATAAAAATATTTCACGATTAATTAAATTGTAAGAATAACAAAAAATCGCCTTCAAACTTTGTTGTTTTTTATTTATCTTCATTTTAAAATATTGTCTCATTTTGAATGTATTAATATAGAACACGTATCTGTAAAAATATCAACCGCTGAATTTACAGTGGATTCAAGGAGTCGAGGCTTTGTGTTTGTTAGTATAGGCGTAGGCCTAACAAATATCAGTAGATTTACTTTTTTTGTTGTGGAAAGAACTGAATTAATGTAAATTTGGTGTCTACCACAACGTTGAAAATAATTACTCGTTAATCCAAAATTTTTAGTACTTATATAAGTTAAAGTATACAATATTAATAGACTTTCAGTCGTACTAACAATTAGTGTCTGTGAACTAACAGTAGTAGAAGTTAAAACGAAAGAATAAAGAAATGAGCCGTGACGACAGTGATCGAGAAGTAAGTGTTATTTTATTTCTTTCCTAGTGGACTGTTGTAATTATGTAATCTAATAAAAGTATGCACATCACACTAATAGCATAATTGATAATTACTTATATATTTTATTATAATATACTCTGTTTTTTCCGATTTCACTGTGATTTAACATAATAACGAGGCTTACATTTATGTGTTACTGCAGCGTAGACTACGTTTACGCCAAGTAAATTTAGTAATTTTACTGTAATTTAGGCCTAACCGGTAAAGTTATGCTGTTTTGAGAGTGTGACACTAGTGTTGTTAACCTTAAAATTAAGTAGCAGTTAGAACTATCAGTGTAGTAAGTGAGCCCCATTACATCGGATTTTTTAAATATTTATTCATGAAACTCACTTGAGTACAAAAGTACATTCTTTTAATAATAAATTGGCAAACAACGATCTGTACTACAAGCATAACAAGTGATTCTCACTTCGTTATGCTTATAAGCTGCTTGCCAACTTGTTTAACAAGTTGCTTGTGGGTTTTTGGCCTTGCTTGCTAGTGTTAAGGGTTCTCCAAGGCTCAGAATTATATAAAAAAAGTAATTGTCTTTTATAGCTTACAGAATCAAAGGCATTATAAAAAGAAGCACTAGTAGATGAGAGAGTTTATAAACTAAATTTATATAGAAGTTGTGATGAATTCATTAGAAAATGCTGTGTAAATGGATTAGATAGTTATATGAGTATAGAATTAAATAATTAAAATTTAATAAAAATTTTATTATATTAATAAAAAAGCTTTAAAGTAACTAAGTATGTTTTTTAGAATTTAATTTTAAGTGTTTATTGCATGAAAGGTATTGATACTCTTTCACTTTCAGCTAATAAATATAATAACAATCTCAGTTCAGAAGATTTTAAAAATATTAAAATAATAAAAGTGTGTGAGGATAATTTTCTTTGTAAGAAGTGTTTTGTTTTGAACTTTGTGCAAAGCTACTTGAAAGGTATCTGCACTAGCTGTTCCTAATTTAGCAGTGTAAGACTAGAGGGAAGGCAATTAGTCATTACCACTCGCTGCCAACTTTTGGGGTACTCTTTTACCAATGAATAGTGGGATTGACTGTAACATTATAATGCCCCCACATCTGAAAGGGTGAGTATGTTTGGAGTGATAGGGATTCAAACCTGTGACCCTCGGATTATAATTCGAGTGCCTTAACCACCTGACCATGCTGGGCCCCCTGTAAGAAGTGAAATGAGAGTTTGAGAGAAGTAACAACACTCAGGTGTTGAAGATGTTAAAGAAAATAAATGAAATAAAATGTTTGTTGGGTAATTTCTGTTGGCCATATGATTAGGTTGAGGTTGTTTATATAGCTATGTAAATATGCAGAATAGTTATTGTACTGGTAACTACAGCATTATTTACTTTTAAGTATAGAGAAATTGGTGGGGATAGCCCCTTCTTTGTCTGAGAATGTTGTGTTTTGTTTTTTTCTTAGGCTTGTGGGTAACTGTGTACTAAGTACATAAAAGATTCTGCTAGTAAAGTACTATTTTATAACATTAGTTCTTAGTACTGAGAAATGTGCAATTTCATTTTTGCAAGAATACTTGAGTAATGGTGGTTATAGCATGATCTATAAGTGAAAAGTAAGATATGACAAAGATCATATCTAAGTTACAGAATTAATAAAAGTTGTGTCTCAGTATTGAAAAATGTGGCTTTCAAAAACTAACTTTTTTGAAGGGGGAAGGATGAAAATCTTTAATTGGTATGACATACTTTTGAATTAGTTTAAAATTATAAGTTTTGTCTTGAAATTTTCTTGCATTATCAATTTGTTTTGCAATTTTTCATGGGACTTTTGCATTCATGGGTGAAATAATCTGTCATTGTTAAGCACCTTTGCTATTAATATTACTTGATATGAAAAGCTTCTTGAGGTTTATGTTTGTTTTAATCCTAAACTGATTTAAAACTTAGATTGATGAGTAGGTGCATAAGTAGGTAGTTTTGTTTTTAAATTGGTTGGCAGAAAAACTTTAGGAAAGACCACAAGTTCTGTTATCTCACAAAACATCATACATTAAATCCTGATTATAATTGCTGTCAACATTTATTTTAACAAAATTACAGAAATTTAAAATTATTTTGCAACATATACTTGCTTGTTGAAGTTGACCTCAGTTGATGCAGTTGGATGTTGCTGACAATGTTATGGTTTTTCATCTATTTCATCTGATTTATCAAGTAGATCTTCTAGAACTTCTCTTCAATTAATTTGTTTTTATCCTAATTTGAATCTGTGATAATATTTTATGGTGGATATACTGACTGGACTTGGATCTGGTTTGTTGTTGATATTCTATTATATAGTATATTCTCTCTTGCTAGGTTGTGAATTTATTGCTTTAACATGAAAGATCCTGGTGATGCGTCATATTTTCAAACTTCAGTGCATTGGCCAATCAGCATAGAGTAGTCATTTGGTAATCAACTTATGTCCCCTGACATTGTAATAGACCACATTGATTTCTGAAAAGATATTTCAATTATCATATGACAAAAAAAAAAAGCATATTTTATTAGATGGGCTGGTATATTGACAGAAAATGGTGAAAATAAAAATGTCCCAGGTCATAGTTAAAAGAAAAATCAATTGGCCCTGATTTTGGATATAGCAAACAGATATTTTTAAGATTGGTCTTGGTTATTCTTGTGAGTGGTAGCACTAACTAATCTCAACAAACCTGAATTAATTAACAGAAACTATCATGAGAGACCATTAAGACAATGTTACTTATATATTGGGTAATTGAAATTAACAAAATCAGTAATAATCAGAAAAAAAACTACTTTTGATTACATGATTATTTCTTTGAGCCATTACATCAATCAGTTAAATTGAAAAAACTGAATTAATGTAAGATAATACATAATCGTAATGACAGTATTTTCATTACTTGACTAATTGGAAACTATTCTTGGGTTTATTTTTTTATGCCATTAGTTAGTTACATGATTTTCTTACACTAGTTGGTGTAGTCAGTGTTCATGGATGTTTGATTGTATTGAGCTAATTAACTAGGTGTACAGTGTGTGTGTGCATTGAAGGATATTACTCATTTAGTATACATACATGTTAGAACATAAAAAGAGTATTGTGACATAATATGTAATCCTTTAACTCATCTAAGCAACCTTTTCTTCTAAATAAGTTATGATTGTATGCAAGTGAAAACAAAACTTATGTCCCATATATACAGGGTGGCTCGTAAGTCCCTACCCATCCATATATCGTATGTATCCAGTGTATCTGTGTGCTGTCCCTCATTCTCGCTGCATAATATTATGCGACGCCATGTTCTGTGAGACATTTTCCTCAACATAACAGGGGTTATTGGTCTAAATGCCATGGTAACAGCTGCCTTTAACTCATCATTAGTATTATAACATTGTTCAGAGACAATGTGGATGGGTAGGGAATTACGGGCCACCCTGTGTGTGTGTGTGTATGTAATAAAATAAGTGAGAGAAGTAAATTATTTTTAGAAACTTTAAAATGTTCAGGTAAGAAAATAATGCTTTCATTGCAAAAATTATTTAAGTAATAAGTTTAAACATATTTAACTGGACATTGTTTCAATTTTTGAGTGGTCAAATAATCAAATGAATATTGTGGCAATTTGGGGAGATTAAGGGGGGAAAAAATCTTTGTTTTGTATCAGTGTCATGATGTACTGCTTGCTTGCTTGAAATGATTGCAACATTGTGCACTATAAATTTCAACTGTTTAAGTTAATCAGTTAAAGGATGTTTTGCATGATTGTTTTGATCAAGCTTTTCTCATATTTATCTAAATTTGAGGTAGTGCTAGTGACACAGCACTGCAGTCATGAGCCAGTAGTTTTACCTGTGACTCACAAAACCTGATATATGAAATATCTGCCACTTTCATCAAAGAAGGTTTTTTTCATTTTTCCTTGGCTGGAATTAGTGTCCATTTTAGAAAGGGTACCTTTGTAGGTGCAATGCATTATACCTTACCTCCCTTTTTTCTTTTTTTGCATTTAAGGAAATCTCAAACTTCCATTTTTAATTTAATAAGAAGATGCACTAGTAATAAGAGAATGAGTTAAGGTACACAAAAAGGAGAGAAAATTGTATTTAAGTTGCAGTTATTAAGACACGAGTTTTTTGTAGCTATCACATTACATAGTATACATTCTTGATATTCATATTAATTGTAGAAAACATTTATCACTTTTCTGCTAACTTTATCAGTTTCTTTGCTAAACCTTTAAAAATTAGTTTTGTTTACTTTACTTTCTATAGTTGTGACCATGATATAGTTTTCTGTTACTTGGAGATGTGTAGAATGTTCAGATATGTTACCATGGATAACTTAATATTTCTCATTTTGAAAGGTCTTCTGAAGAGAAATGTATTTCTATTACCCTAAAAGTTAAAGTATTTTCTAAACAGTACTATAGACTATAATTATTGGGTTTATTTATATTAACCCTTTTGACATGGGTCAAAAGCTATATCATCTTGTTTGTTGACTCAAATTCAAAACTTTATTCAGCCTGTTATTTTATGAACCTGTGTAAACAAGTTTGATATCAAATTGTAGCTTATAATTCAAATGTTTGTATTATACTGTGCTGTAGAGATCCAAATAATCGTACATGTCTAATTATTTATTTCCAGGTACTTTTCCACCTTATATGATACTTATTTGGGATTACAGCTATTAAATTTTGTCTTGACAGAGCAGGGAATTCTGCTAATATTGCCTACTTAAGAGAAATCTTTGTTACCTTACTTCTTCAGTGAATCTGCAAGCACATATTGCTCATGTTATTCGTTGCAACTCAAGCATGGGCTTGGCCAACTAATTTTTGCACTCTTTGACCTATCGAGAGCTGTGTCATAAAGTACCATATGAGCTTTTGTCTTTTTGAAACTCAGTAGAAGTGTTTCCATTGAATGTAAGGGAAATTGGCAAGCTGTCAGTTCATAACTAACCAGTTTGCTTAGGTGGTTGATAAAATACTTTGGAGCACATTTATTTTATCAACAAATATTCAATTTAAAGTGTATGCAAATTTTTTACTCCTTTGTCTTTCAGTAGCCAACAGTCTGGAAGATTACATGATACGAAGTAAGGAGGAAAAAAATCTCCATTTTCCACCTTATATTATTAAGAATTGCATTATTATTAGAAATTTGCAATTTTTTCACTCTGTACTATTGTTCAGGACCACTACTATTATATGGAACTGTATAGTACTTAATTTCTTATTGTAAAGGTAAATGTTAAGAAATACACCTAAATATCAATTTTCATGTGCCATGTGATATGTTAAATGTGGCATCAGTTCAAATTAGATCTTTGTTATGTTTTAAGTACAGTGTATATAGTTTCTTACAAATTAAGAACTCAAAATAAGTACTGACAAGCTAGAATATAAAATAAGAACCTCCTATCTTTTTTATTTGCTGAGATACCACTCCGTAGTATATCACACATGGTTATCCTCCTCACCTCTTTCCATTATATACACTGCTGTCACTAACATTTGAATAACAAATTGAAAGCTTAGAATGTTCCCCTAGTGGCTTTCTCTAGCAGTTTGAAATATTGTGATGTTAACTTGTTCTTTCGAAGGTTTAGTCTTTACTCTTCTTCAAAATATAAAATACAGCTTATTTATGAAGCTAGTTAAATTGTACAGTGGAATTTTGTGCTACTGATATTGTAGTTTACAATTTTTTGGTTATTTCAGAATGTATACATAGAACTTATTATTTCACATCTTTCAAAAGGCATAGTAACCTAAAACAATTAGCAAACAAGTACAGAAATCTAATTTTAAGTATTAGTTAATGTGTGTTTTCATGTATTTACAGCAAACAGTTTTAAGTACATGGATATATTTTCCTCTGTTATGCTGAATTGTCATGACACAGGAATTTATGACTCTCTTGTTTCTTGAGACAATTAGCTTTAAATTTGACCACTATTTGATGTAATGTTAGAATAATTCATCATCATTATCTCATATCAAAAAGGAAAAAATCTTTATTGTAATTGTAAGTTTTCAATTGTGTCATAAAGTGCAAGATTAAACAGATGAACTGGTAAATGCTGTGAAAGCAACTGAAATATGGCATTTCATGATTTGCTGCTTTTCTTAAGATACAGAATGGACCATGATAGTAGGTTATATAGGGTCTTTAATAACGTGGCTTGATGGTTAATGTGCTTAACTTGCAACCTGTGGGTTGTGGGTTTTAATCACATCACCAAACATGCTTTCCCTTTCAGACGTGAGTGGGATATAATTTGATGGTCAGTTCAGCTTTTTTTTTTGGCAAAGAATAGCCAAATGGTTTACAATGGGTAGTGATGACTAGCTGTTTTTCTCTAGTCATTTCTAAGTTAGGTTCAGTTAGTGCAGATAGCTTTTGAATAGTTTTGCCTGAAATTCAGCAAAAAAACATCATTACCATTGTGGTTAAACATGTGAACAAGCTATTATTTAAATTTAATAATTTTTCTTTATTCAAAATTGTGGTAAAAAATTAGGATTACAGAAGTTTTTTTGGTAGGTGAATAGTTATTGCTTAGTGGCAGTTAGTGCCTTAAGCAAATGAAATAATCTGGTTTTATTGAAATACATTATTAAATATTTGACAGGCTAATATTAATTTCTTTGTACAATAAGGATATTTTAAGGCCTAGCATATGTAATAAATTTAGCATTTAATAAAAGTAGCTGCAGAAGTATTGGCTTTCTGAGGATAGTTATGTTTAAAGGTATCTCAAGACAACTTGTATGGGTATTAAAACTTTTTCTAATGCCCAAACCAACCATCTTGAGATGCCATTTTACTTGTCATCATGAATAGTTATGTTTAGTAATGTTAAATAAGTAAAATGTGGCTGTTTTAAACAGTTTCTGAAAGAGTAAAATTTACTGTATTCAGTTTACTTATCTGAGTGGTTATCAGTAGTATGTAGTCTTGTTTGTTGTTTCAAACAAGCTCAAGATAAAGTCATTGTAAAGCTATTACATCTTTAAAAACCTTACAATTTTTGAAATTTACCAAAAAATAATTATTAAAAAAATTATTGAAACATGTGATCACTAAAGTTTTTCATGTTGTTATTATTTTGTTTATCATCTTTGTTTATATTATACTTTCAAAGTTACTTTGAAATGTGCACAGTGTTTTTCAAAATGGCAAAAGTTTATATTTAGCCTAATTAAAATCACTATTTGAATGAAATTGTGTGAACAATTTTGAAGCTCAACCTAATAATTTGTGGACATATGCAGGGAAGTAACGATCAACAAGAGAATGGCTCTCAACATATGGAAGTGAAAAGTCCATCTCCTCATCAGTCTCCAACTCGAAGAGAACGGAGAAGATCAAGATCACGTAGCCATACTCCACATTCACGTTCGAGATCACAGTCACGATCCAGACGGCGTCACTCGTACTCGAGGTCAAGGTATGTCAGTTAGACTGGTGTTCTAGAAAGGTTTATTTTATTTTAGACGAAAAAGAGAATACAATGAAGATGCTTATAGCTAAGTTGTAAGAATCTGTACATTGGTCTTACATTTTTATACCAAAACCTTTACTTAATGACAAGAATCTTTCATGTCAGAAGTGGTGTATTTAAGGCTGTGTGGGTCAAGGGGGCTAATACTTTTGTGGGCCTTACATCCTATGTAATTTTACATAAAATTAAAGTATCAATGGGTCCCTATTAAGATCATGGGCTCTGCAGTTGAGCCCCATCTAGCCCCTATTTAAACATGCCACTGCCTACCAGTACTATTTTTTCTATATTTATGGCATAATACAGAATGAGATTTAGCCAAATTCAAATCTATGAGAGCGGTATCACAATGTTATGAAATTTTGTGATAGCAAAATTGAAAAATTTAGTTAATCACAGATATTGTTTTTATATGTAGCAGTGCTGAAATAAATCTGTTGTACTTTGATTAATTGAACTTACAGATTTTTATAAATTACTTGATTTGGCATTATACCAGATGTTCAGAATATATCCCAATTCCATAGATGTCCACACTTGCATATTGCTAGTTTACTATGGTTAAAAAGAGTGAGATTATAAAATATTATCCTGACAATTTGAGATTCATCCAAATGTTCACAAAAATTAATGCCAAAAGAAGATTGAGTAAAGTTTGAAATAATTTCTGCCATTTAATAAATTAGTAATATCTTAAAATGTAGACAAAAGTTAAAAAATTAAATGTTTATATCTTTGTGTAAAAATAAAAATTCAAGTGAAAAATGCCTAATAATATTGTGCAACATTTGTTAGTTATGTGAAATGTTTAAAATGTCTGGAGAATGGGAAACTTAAATTATTCATTTTAAAATCTGATTAAAGCAAGCTACCAATTTAGATCAAAACTGAAAATGTAAGAATGAACCTGATAATGATTGTAGCTAATTAATTGTGTACACCCCCTATTAGCAGTAATTTCCATCATAATTCCATACCTCTCTCTAAGACTTTGCATGCACTTTTGCCACTAACGGGGTATTCACCTTGATCCTGAACTTCGTATCAGTGAAGTTGTGCTGCCTGTGGTCCCTGAGTAAAAGTTCTTGAGGCTTATCTTTGACTATAAGCTGACCTTTATACCACATGTCAAGCAACTACAAGTCAAATGTACAAGAGTACTGAACATCCTCCATGTCCTCTGTTTTGCCACTTAGGGAGTGGATCAATGTTCTTTGCTAAAAGATATATCATGCTCTTATTCGATCGAAACTTGACTATGGATCACTGGTCTATGGCTCTCAGCCTTAAAAATGCTGGACCCCATTCATCATCAAGGACTTCAGCTCTGCACTGAGGCTTTCTGCACTTCTCCAGTTCAGAACTTGTACATAGTCTCATGAACCTTCTTTGCACCTCTGCCATATGCAATTGTCTTTGCTATATGCTTTGAAACTTCGTTCCTTACTAAAGTATCCCACCTGGGGATGTGTTTTCCTCCCTCGGTGGGCCATACTTTTCCATAACAGATGATTTGCCATTGCTCCTTTTGGCCTTCATATCCAAACACAGTTGGATGAATTGGGTCTGTGCTGGGATAACATTGCTGTATCCACTGGTCAGCCCATCCCACCATGGCTTCTTACAGTCTTCAAATGTGACCTATCTTTAAGTCACCTGAAAAAAGCAGACAGTCTCGATTGGAAATACTGTCTGTTGTTTGCTGAACATCTTTCGAGCCATCAGTCTATTCCTATTTATACAGATTGTTTGAAATCAGGTGACTGTGTGGGCTCTCCCATAGTTTGTTGTGGTTCGGTGGTTGTGTGCAGAATCCTCTCTACAGCTTCTGTGTTCACTTCTGAATTGTACACCACTTCTATTGCCCTAAATCACATAGAAGCTAAGCAGTACTCAAATTGCACTATTTATACTGACTTGCTTAGTACTTTACTGGCCCTGGAATCACTTCACGTTAGTTTACACCTTGTTCTTGCTGATATTTAAAACCAACTGGCCCATTTCTCTTTAACATCTACTTCTATCCAGTTTTTCTGGATACTAGGCCACATTGGTATTTGCAGGAACGAGCTTGCTGACACCTCAGATGAATCTATCTACTCTGGCACTGTGGCTGCTATGGTCCTTTATTCAAGGCTCAGCTCCATGCCAGTTGGCAATCGACTTGGAGTGAGCAATGTGAAAACAAGCTTTTCCAAATAAAACCCTCTGTTGGACTTTCTCCATCTTGCTTCTGTAAGGATCAGAAAAAGGTAGTTGTTATAACTAGACTATGCATTGCACACAGTTTTGTAATTCACTGTTTTCTTTTATCTGGGACTGATGTACCAATGTGTTGTCTGTGTAACACTTGGGTCACAATAAGCTACATTTTACTATCTTGCCATCGTTATGACTTTCAACGAAGGCACCATATAAAACATGTTTTGTCCCAAGGTTTATCAGTAACGTTAGACAGTGTTATTAGTTTTTTAAAGGCTGTTAATCTTTTTAATGCTATTTAAGTTTTTTTAATTTATACATTAGACCTTTTTTAATGTGATTCCTTTTTAAGAATCAAAGTACATCTAGTTGGATTTGAAATTAGAAAATTGCTGTAAAGTCAAATAACTCAAAACCAGGACTGGAAAGGCCAACTTCATGAGACTAATGGTGGTTTTGAACTTATCTGTTAGTCTTGCTGGTGAGTTATGATGATTATAATTATGCTACAGAAAGTCCTTTACAAATTGTATTACTGTAGTTTTTCTCTTATTGCTGTAGACAAGATGTAAAAATTGGTTGTAATGCTATTTATGTTTTGTTTTTTTAATTCAAAAATTAAACTTTGTTTTGTTTTACCTAAATTTCCTTTTATGAATTTTGTAATTTTACTTTTTACTGGATGTTTGGTGCAGATAGCCTAGTTGCTTTGCACCATTAAACAACAAACCAACCAACCAATTACACATTTTGATTAACTCATCTTCTAGACATTTTCTTTGTGTCATCCATTAGAATCATGCTTTCCAGTTCCATGCTCACAGTTCTGGCATTGTGTTTGCTCTTTACACTTTATATTGCATCATTAAGTCATTTACTTGCCATACTCATGTTTTGGGCCTGAGGTTCCATTACTGTGTGGATAATTCTTTCTGTACTATCCCCATCCCTTTGATTTCCCAATTCTTTCCTCATTTATACCTGGATCATTTTCTGTCTCTGGTTTAAGCTGTTTGGTGTAACTTGGCATGAATGTCTCCTTTCCAGGGTTTATGTTATAATTTGTTTCTGCTCTAAGATCTTTCGCATTCTACCCTCACTGGATGGGTCTTCACCAGTTGGTGTATTCTTCCATGGATATTGAGGCTTGCAGGCTTTTTCACATTATTGTCACATGAGACTTGTCACTTGTCTCATATTTCCCAACCCTTAAGATATTTGAAGCTGTTATGTGGATAAATTTGCTTGCATCATTCTCCTGTTGGATTTAGACTTCCTCTGATTACTATTCTTCACTTGCATACCATCTTTCAAAATGGGTAAGTACTTTTTTTAATTACCCTTTTTCTCTTATAGGATGCTGTCAGGGGATGGTGTTGCCTACCAGGATATACTTATTTCTCACATCTGTGCCAGGCAGTGGGTTACAGAAGATCCTCAACCCATCTGCCATGGCTCTATATGTGCCTACTGTTGAGACAAGGTTATAGTTACAGTGGGCGAGCAGACTAGGACTTGTTTAGCATGCACAGTACTTCCTTGCAGTGTGACTCTTGTCACCTGGCACTAAATATTACTGAGAAAAAATTTGCCATGAACATGAAAAATTTTCTCATTAATGTTGTAGCACAGTTTATTTCACAATTAGTTTGTGACTTTTTCTGAAAAGTCACAAAGCAATTAACCATTGTACTAAAACACTTTCCAAGAAGTCTACAGGGAAACATTTTACCCAAAACTGTGTAACAAGTGGCTCCCACCATATGAAGCCTGTTTTTTCCCAACAAAAGTGTATGTGGTGTGTTTAAGGAAAAAAAAATGCAAAACTGTAATGTTAAGGATATTTAGAATATAAAAGTTTATCAATGTATTTTCTTCAGAAAAAATTTTAAATCTTATTGTGACTAACTTGTATCAGTTACCTGTTGTTAAAGATAGATCAATCATAACAATAAAACTCAATTTAAAGTAAAATGTTTAGACTTGTTACTCATGTTATAATAAGTATGCTTAGTGACTGCTCATTTGGAGTGTTTTATTGGACTTTCTGATGGAAATAACAAGTTTTCAAAGTCATTAAAATTATAAACGTGAAAAAATATATTTTTTTGCCTGGTTGAAGGTGAGATTGTATGATGGCATCAGCCATAGATATGTGTATCTATGGGATAGACTAATTTTTGCCACAAAATTCTCAAATCAACCCTGCATTGGATAGGATGTTTCATAGGATCACTAGATGGTATTGAAATTACTCAATTGTTCAATCTGTACTGTACTTTTTACAGACTGTTATGGAAAAATCCTGCATTAGAGAAGTGGCTACCCAATTCTTTGGTTCATACTTAATGGCCTTTTAGAATGATGTTTTGCAGTAACTCATTGCAGTGTTTCCAGTAAAAGACTTGTTCAGTTGGAATTTCATTAGAATTCAAGCACTTCTGATTTCCCTAGTATGAATTCCCCCTTTTTAGGTGGAGCATGGGGGAGACCCTTGCCACTTTCAGTTTCTAGCTACTAGGGTGGTAGAACTCGGAAAGTTTCTCTCTTATTGTGGACAGCACAATACAGGGAAAAGTAAGGTAGTGGTGGCACTGTTTGTGTAGTGCAGGTCACCCCTCAAACAGATAGTGTGCCCTTATTTTGCTGTAGGATGAGTTTTTCACCCTTGTCTCTGGCTGTCAAGTTGAGTAAAGGTTATACAAACTGTACAGTCTGATCTTGCCATAACCACAATATGCTTCTCTGTAAGGGCTCAGTTGGACATGCAAAATTCTATCCATCCTTGTGATACTTACTTCACCCTTCTTTCTTTACTTCTGGATACCATATACCCTGGTTGAGACAAAATGTAGTCTGCCATGGGTGTGGCACTTGGAGCCCCTGCTATAAGGTGTATCACACTCTATGGACTCTTCCTTTGAGTGCTTTCTGAAAGGAACTCATCTTTGTTTAATGTTTGTACTGGCTCCTCCACCATCTCATTATGTGATTCTAGGTATTTTGTGTGAAGATATGAGGTATCATTTTGGAAGTTAATATTCTTCTTACCTAAAAATATGTTTCTCTTAGGTTCTCTCTTCTGTAAACTTTCTTGCCTGTCCTCTCCACTTCCATTGCACTTTCTTAACTCACCTAGGAAGGAAGCTAGTGGGAGCATGAGTGCTTAGGGGGAGCTACTGCACAAGAAGTACAGGGAGGCTGTTTTGCCCTTCTATTAGTGGAGGGTTGTTGTTGCATGATAACATTATCATGCACTAGTGCAATTTACATTAAACACTTTTTTTTTAAGTGGGGGTGTTAGCTCAAGGGTAGTGGCATGCAAATGTATGAGAAATCTGTGTGTAGAGATGAATGTCAAAAATACATTTTCAAGTAAGGAAGATATTAACATTCTTATACTTGTAATAACTTATAATTAATTAGCAGTTGTAAACTACCTTACCAGTAAGTAAATAAAGGTATTATACTGATTACTCAAGACTGGCCTTGGATGGTCTTGTATTGCATGTGGTTTCTAACTATAAAATTTATATCAGGGGGAGATAATTTTTCATTTTGTAGTGTTTGATTGTTGTTAAATTCTGAAAGACAAAAATGTGCATAATGAATTCATATATCAGATTTTTATGGAGGCAATTTAATGAAACTACTCTCTTTGACACAATAAATCCCTAAAACGAAGATGGAAATGTGAAGGGCATTTCTTTCTGTGAGAAATGTGCTTCAAATTTTCAGAGTAGCCAACTTTTATATTTATATTAATTTAATAGTCATGGGTCAAGATTATTTTAGCATCTCACTTAATGCAAAGTAATTGGAGATGTGTTTAAAGTTTTATTTGAGGTATATTATGTTTTTAATGTGCTAGTTAAATTATATGCTTGTACAGAGCGTTTAGTGTGTTATATTTAGAAATATTGAATATGCAAATCAGTAAACCATGTGACAACCACAACCAATGTAAAACTGTTTTGGAAAAGTATTTGCCAGAACCACATTTTGATACATGCTTGACTTTTTGTAACCAGTGTGATGCCACTAAAATTGATTGATTTTAGGAAGTGTATTGAACAACCCTTTCTGACACAAAATATTCATATATTAGGATCATAAATATGTATTCTAGTCAAGGATTTAGAATTGTGAAGATGGGGACATATCATTTGAACTTGATGGCATTGGGAATTAGGGATAAACTTCAGGAGCAGGACTATCCAGAAAGAGTCTTGCAATAAGCTGTACTGTAACTGTATCAGATATTAATGGAAAAAGTTGTACTTGAACCTCAAGCAACACAATTAAGAAAAATCTTTATCTGCAAACAACTTGAACATGGTGTGGGTTCACCAAGCTATGGCTTCCACTTGTACCACCCATTTAACTATTATATACTAAAACAATGAGAGAATGTGATGAGTGCTTATGCTAGTCCATGTAGTTATACCAGTTAAGTCACAGGATGCATTGCCTATGGATTTTGTGTTATTGAACTGTTGACATGGGTTTTGAAGAACAGTCCTCATGCTTTCTTACCTTACCTAGGAAGGAAGCTAGTAGGAGCATGAGTGCTTAGGGGGAGCTACTGCACAAGAAGTACAGGGAGGCTGTTTTGCCCTTCTATTAAGTGTGTGTTCTGTAGAAGTGAATCCTGCAATTGTGTCGTATACATATCTGTACCAGTATAGTGGTGGATGTAGTGCTGTGTTAACTGCTTGTGTGGTAATATGTATTGGAATAGTATGGGGAGACTTAACAGTTGTTTAAGTGCAAGGGACTTAATATTTGTATTCTTGTTCAAGTCTTGGTTTAAGTGAATTACATTTTTTGTATTTGTTCAGTTTGTAGACATTCCATGTTTATAAATGCTAGGGTAAGGTATAAATTTAATATAATAGAGAAAACTGATGTATTCAAGTTTTCTCATTTGGTGATTTTGTAGTTTCATTTGAAACATTACAATGTATTTAAGTAAGTTCTTTATATATGGACAGTTTGGCTAATGTGTATATTTATAAAACTGGGATCATTTTTCTAGTTATAAAAGATTGAAAATTGAGCTTATGTTATCATTATTCTTTTACAGGAGTCATTCATGTTCTCGAAAACATCACCACCGTTATAAGTCAAAGTCTAAGTCCAGAACACCAAAGCGAAAAAGATAGTAAGTACTGTAAATAGTGCTTCATGTATTTTAATGTTTTATTAAACAAGTCCAAGGTCATTCTAGATTGTTCTCTTAAATTCACCTCACATTAGGATAATGTTAGAGAAAACATTCAGTGAATTTATTATGTTTGTTTTACTACTTATGCTTTAGAATATGAAGGTCACCTGAACATGATGATGAGAAACTGCAAGAAAAACATGTGTTTTTGGAATAATCAGTTAACAGTGAGAATGAACTAATATTATGTATTTTTTTGTAAGTACGTTATGGAACACAGATTTTTAATTATCAAATCATAGTTGTTTGTGTGTAACCAGTTTTAACCATGCTAATCCTTTCTGCTTATAAATGTAATCTTTAATGGCAAGTATCAGGTTTGTATTATTGATTAATAGTTTTTACAGTAAGATATATGAAGCTTGAAAAATTTTTTTTAGTTAAGGCATACATTGTATTCTCCAAATGGAGATCTAAGTTACCTCCTGTTTGAACTTGTAAACATCTCAGTGCACTGGTCTTCAACTTGTGTAATAAATTACTCCATCAGTTACTTGCTACAAGTAAATCTAAGTAATTGCATTTTATAAAGACAAGAAAAGACAGTAAATTTGACATGTTGCTTTATACAACAAATGTTTTTAGTAAATGCAGTTAAATCTGTAATAGCTGACAGATGTTCATATGTCCAAAAACATTTATGTACTGTTATCTGGGTAATGTAAACAGTTAACATTAATTGAAGTTATAAAGAAAAATAATGGACAGTTGAATATTTATGGTTACATAGCAGTAAGCCTTTCAGTACAATACTGTATAGGAGATTAATACATATGTAAAAGTGGCTTGTTTGGGTTGAGAAATTTTTTTATATAGAGGAGCGAACAACGTTTCAACCTTCTTCGGTCATCATCAGGTTCACAAAGAAAGAAAGAGGTAACTGACCGATAGCTGACCACATGTTTAAAGGGGGATGTGTAATTGAGTGTAGGAATGTAGAGGACTTGCTTAAATGTTTGAATATATATATATATTTTAATATAGGTATAAAGGTTTTCCTTTGAATTGGTTTATTTTGGGCTTGAGTTGTTGTATAAGTAAGTCTTCTTTAATTTTGTATTTGTTTATGTTTGTTTCTTTATTTAGTATTTGAGTGTTTTCTATGGTTATGCTGTGTTTATTTGATATGCAGTGTTTGAAAACATGTGAAGGTGACTTTTTGTGTACTTTGAATCTGGTTTCCATTTTTCTACTTGTTTCTTCAATAGAAGTTGTGGCAGTTATCACATTGTATTTTATAAATAATGTTGGTGTGGTGTTTGTCAGTGAAGTTTTTACACAGTATAGACCTTAGTTATGTGCCTGGAATGTCATATTTTGTCACTAGTTTTTACCAAATATTGGTTATTTTTCTGCTGAAGTCAGGAATATATGGTATGCAGCAGCAGTATATGGTTTCATGATTTTTTAATTTGTAGGGTATATTTACTTTTGTTAGTTGATATTGCTTTTTGTCTAGGTGTGTGCATATAATGATTTCTTCGGTTTGTGGAGGAAACTTATTGATGTTGATGAAGTATTGTTTTATTTTGTCTAATTCGTCATTAATTTTATCTGGTGAGCATAGTTTTATGGCTGTGTATTTTGTTTCTCAGTATGTTGAGTTTTTGTTTTGTTTCATGTGCTGAGTCCCAAGGAATGTTTGTGTCTGATAGGATTTTCTTCATTTTTTGGATGTTTTCATTCATGTTCATTATGACTATAGCATTTCTTTTATCTGCTTTAAGAATTTTTATGTTTTTGTCTTGTTTTAGGTTTTTGTGACACAAGTTGAAACACAAGCAATTAACACAGCATTACATCCACAATTATACTGGTACAGATATGTAGACATGATTGTGGGATTCACATTTACAGAACAGACAATTAATTTTCTCAATCACATTAACTTCATACATCCCAACATTAACTTCACATGTGAACAGGAAGAAAGCAATCAAATATCATTTCTTAACCTCAAAATTACAAGAACCGATCCGCTGAAAAATCACCCATACTGGATGGACTATACATTCCTTGGGACTCAGCACATGAAACAAAAAAACTCAACATTATTAAGAAACCAAATAAACACAGCCATAAAACTATGCTCACCAGATAAAATTAATGACGAATTAGACAAAATAAAACAATACTTCATCAACATCAATATTTTGCCATATTCTGACATTTATTTAGTGTCATTTATGATGAAAAAAGTAATATTTTCATCACTATATAGCTTTAAACAGCTTTATACATTCCTTGGGACTCAGCACATGAAACAAAAAAACTCAACATTATTAAGAAACCAAATAAACACAGCCATAAAACTATGCTCACCAGATAAAATTAATGACGAATTAGACAAAATAAAACAATACTTCATCAACATCAATATTTTGCCATATTCTGACATTTATTTAGTGTAATTTATGATGAAAAAAGTAATATTTTCATCACTATATAGCTTTAAACAGTTTTGTCTGTAAACAAAACAAACAACTGGTAGATTTTGTTTCAGAATTTTTTAGCCTATTCCAGATAATAACTGTTTTTACTAAGAACCTATCATTTTTTTAAGAATATATTATCCAGTTCTTGATTTTCAAGCATTTCACCTTTGTGTTTGTACAGGTCTTGGTATGGTGCCATGCCAAATGATTTGATCATTTACTGATAAAACACATTTTTGAAAAGAGCTATAAGAAAAAGTTTAAGTACAATAGGAAAATTAATACCAAGTTAAGATACTGGAGTAGTTGGAAAAGTAAAAACACCACTACATATACATACTCCTTTATTTTGTTTTTGTGGTGTGGTGTACTAATTGGATTAATAAGCTTGTTGATTATTGACTTTTAAGCACCATTAATTGTCTAACTCTAATTTCAACCATTCTAAAAAGAAAGATAATTATACATTTGTAATAATATTGTGATATACAGTGTAACTATAACAATTATATTTGAAGCATTCTCTTAGAAAGAATAGCTTTATGTGGTAAGTACAACTTTTCCTTTAGTTGCAGTTTTTATTAAATTTTTTACTTATTTATGATATAGATAATGAGACTAAGTAATTATTGAAATATGTGTAAGCAGGTATATAATTTTATATTACTTCTGTTTAGAATATTTTAAACAAATTTCAATTATGAAAGTACTGAATGTGCATATGAGATAATTCTATCATAAGGAGTCATATTCAGGGGCAAACTAGGAGTCATATCAGTTTGCCTTTGAAGAAGAAAAGTCCACTTTTCAAAAGTGCTTGTGATATAGGGTTTTTATTTAATCTCTATCATTCTTGAACCTACATGTGGTTTTTTTAACATTAGCATATAAGAGAAACTTCAGGCTTATATTTTGTTTTCTTGTCATTCTTCCTAATTGATATGTCGTGTATCACAATAATTTCTCTTTTTCAATTCCACAAAAGTATGACTGACTTACTAATTGTTTTTAATTATTTTATGATGCTCACAATGAAGAAATTTGATTCAAAATATTCTAGTTTCTGTTTCAGAATAATAGAAATTTAAGACATTGCCTCTTCAAATTTGTTAACCCTGTTTTTAAATGAGTAAACTCTTATCAGTGACTAATGTTAATATAATCAGTTGAAATTCAGGAAATAGGCATTTTGGAACTATCTAAGGCAGTAAATTTGTATGCAGTAAGATATACATACATCTTAATGTGTTTTTTGGATAAATAAAAAGAGCAGAGAATTATTCAACCAAACAAGTGGAAAGTTAATATCCATGTCAGAATATTACATGTACAAATAAGACACTAGTTCAGTTTCTGCTCTTCTTTAATTGTTTGTGAAGGCTGGAGCATTATTAGTGGTGAGATATTTACTAACTATTGATCTGTGATGTTCAGTTCTTTGAATTTGTTCATTTGCATGGTTTTATATATAGAATATGTAATATTAAAAATGGTGTGTCAAAAGGTACAGTAAGAATGACTACTGTCTCTAATATAAAAAGGTTTGTTATAAAACAGAATTCACAGGGAAAAAATATCTAAGGTTCAACCTGTTTGACAACTTTTACTTTGTTCCAAAGTACTCATCAGACACTTGTACCTATCACAGTTTATGGTAGAAGCTAATAATATTGCACTTTCTGAAAATACTATTGTAATCTTAATTCAAGATTTAGTGAAATATAAAACTGAAAGTTAAAACGTATATGTCAATAATGTAGTCAGTTGATATCTTCAGTGGCTAATTGTGTTAATGTATTAACTACAATCTGGGGTTAAATAAATCTTTGTACTGAGGTATAAGCATGCAATACTTGATTTGTCTGATAGATTTCAATAAAATTTGATGTTGGTTACTGTACTTTGTGTATTATCATTAAAAAATGGTCTAACACCTGTTTTTGTTTCAGTTTAAAGCCCTAAATATATTGTCTCTGTACAGTACTGTACAAAACTTCCGTGATATTTATAAAACCCAAAAGACCTGTCATTAAAATATTATGGTTTAATTTTGTAATTACTGAAACTTGTGAGTTTCTTTCTATATTGGTATCTCTGCTCATAAATGGTGTCTAAACTGAATTTACCAAATATGTTTTATGAGAAAAAAGATCTAAGTACAAAGATAGGGTGTAATGCAGTAATATTTAAACTTTCATCAGTGTAAAAGTTTAAAAGTTATTGCATGTACCTCTGGCTTTTTTTGTGTGTAGGCACGTGTGAAATATACAATAGCATGACGTTGCTGTGTTCTGATAGAAGAAAGTAGTGGTCTAAAGCAGGTACTTTAGCATGCAGGTGAAGATCCTTGAATACAGTTTAGTACAGAAACAGCAAGTTTAATAACTGTCACATATAATATAGGTAATACATTCATCCATATGTCTGTTAAAGAAATGTATGTACATATTGGTACTTAGATATTAAGGTGCACTTGCATTATTATCATCACAGACAAAGACTGAGTATTATTATAATAAACTAGTAAAAACATGCAAGACATTCTTGCTCAGATTAGTATCTTTATTACAACAATACTTCTTTAAATACAGGGTTTCTAGATTAATACTCCTACTTGTAGACACCAAAATCTTGTCATACTATATTTTTGCTGTTGATACACTTTATAAGCATGTGAAGTAATAATTTTAACCAGTAAAACTGTGCAAGCACCTTTCTGCACCAGAGAGATGGAAAGCTCGGTGAACAAGTCACTACAACTGTTCTATGAATGAAGGAATAACAAAAAAAAAGTTGGAAATATTCTTTGTTAACCGTTTAGTGCTACAGCATTAAAAGTTTAAAGTTTTTAAAAAGGTCTGGTGTTAGATAATGATAATCACAGTATAGATTAGTCCTACTAAGCTAATGTAGCAAACGTACGTGGTACAATGTTTATTTATATCTTTATCTAAATTTAGGCCTATTATTAATTAAGGTTTATATAAGGTATGACTTGAATACAAGTAGACTTGCACATTTTCGTGTCTGTAATTACAGATCATGTATTTAAAGAAATGCTATTGCAATAACAACATTACTTTGACAACAGACATTTTGAGAGTCTATTAGTATTAAAATAGATGAAGAGATGTTATCTTCCCTCTTTATAGCTTCATGGAAATTCAGAAAATGAAATCCAACCACAGTACACAGATAATTATGTATATATGTGCACATATCTATTGGTTTGTGTGTTTTGGGTAATTGGAAATATTATTGGTAAAAAGCAGTCATGAAGTTGTTCTGCATTTCTGATAGATGACTGTCCTCTCAAGTCAGAGTCATTCTGTACATACCAAACATAGATTAGATTTTACTATTTTTCTAAAACTTACAGTGATGGACCTTGTGTCCATAATGTTTTAAGACACTTTTCCAAGAAAATACTGTGTTTTAAATGTATAATTTTAAGATTTTTTAAATTTTGTACAGTGTTGAATTTTGTAAATGAACATAATACTTCATCTTGGTTTTCCTTTTATATTTCAGCTCAAGAAGCAGGAGGTAAGTACTGAGTGACTTTTATTTTTCATTATATATGTTTCTTGTCTAATCTTGATTTATAGACCATTGAAATTGGTAAAAATTGTGTTTTAGTAGTTTTGGATACAATATTGCTGCTGTTTACATTTCACAGTAACTTGGCATTTGCTTTCACCTTGATCCAATGTAAATTTTTATGAGTGAAAAGATAATTAAATTAGAACTTCCAGTAACAATTGCAGTTGTAAAATTCATTATACATTTTTACAGTGTATTATCTTTTTCAAATTATGGTAATCACTTTAGATAAGTTTTTGATGCACAAAAATCAACTTCAGGTAGTTTTTAAATGTGTGTGCGGGAATTGTGAAAGGTTTTTTTTGTATTATTTGTTTTGATAAATTTAGTTTTCAAAAAAAAACACAAAGGAATTTCCATCAGAAAAAGAAAAAAATAGGTTTTTGTTTGCTATTTTTCAAAATGCCAAATTCATAGTTTTTAGTCTTCAGGTTTTAACATGAACATTTTTACATAGCTCTTTATGGCATTTTAAAAGAAGTAATGCATGTTGAGGAGGGGTTAAAATATGGGGGTCAAAGATCAAGACAGGTGGAGGTGAGATAAAGTTAAATAGTACTGTGAATGTTACGTAAGGAGTAGATGTGTAATATTTGAGAAACTGGTTTGAATATATGGCTTTGTTTTATACTTGTTTGATGTTCTGTAATGCACAAACTCAGTTTCATTTCATCTGGAGTTAACTTTGGAGTTAAAAAGCCATTCTGAATTATCACTGGTATTGCATACTTATCAAGTATTTAGTTTTTATTTTTAGGGATGATGATAAACTTTTTTTTTTTCCATTTTTGGTATAAACATGATCAGTAATTAAATATGTTTTGTATTATTTTTAATATTAAACAAAAATGAAACAAGGAAAACAAAAAAGACAAGACCAGTAATAAAGTGGTCGTTCTAAGTAACTTATGACTGCAAAGTTATTCACAGAGGAAATGTAATACATTTCATGGATTATATAACATATAAAAAGAACGAAACAAAGCTTTATGCTATATATATGCAAAAACGGCTCGTTTGGGTTGAGAAAATATTTTACATAGAAGAGCGAACAAGAAGGTCGAAATGTTGTTCGCTCTTCTATGTAAAATATTTTCTCAACCCAAACGAGCCGTTTTTGCATATATATTTCTCTACAAGTGGGTTTTCTCGACATCACTGATTAAAGCTTTATGCTAGACATACTTTCTGCAGGGTCCCTGAAAATGCTAATATTTCAAGAGTGGTGAAAGGGGAATGATTAATCTTTGAACATTCCCAATCAGTTATTAATTTTAATAATTAACTTCACTGAAATACCTACCAATTAAATAGGTGAAGTAGAAAAGAATGCAACTAACATATCTGCAATCTATTTCAATTAACTCATAAATTTTCAAGTTATAAATCTCTATTTAAAAAGTTTAATACATTTTTTAAAAATGTAAAATATAATAAATGTAATTGAATAATTTATCAGGTACAAATTTATTTGGTACAAATCTGGCATCAAATAAAAATTCCTGTAAAATATTTTTACCTTATGTGAACATTAAATTGTTTACTATACCCTGTTGCAGTTGTCTTAGGTGTTGAAAGAATTTGGGCTTATGAAAGGTCTTGAAGGCCTCAGAAGAAAACAAACCTAAGTAGAAAGATTTAAAGTCTTTAGATGACTGAAATCAGACTTTTGCATCCCATTTAAACACAAGGTAAATAAAGATTTACAACTATTCAGAGAAAAAATATACAGAGACATACTTCGATGTTATTACTATATCAAGGCTTGCGTCATTTAGAGTAGTTATCGGTGTGACTGTTGACTGTGAAAAATGTGGTTTTTAGTTGAGCTTAAATGCATCCTCTACATGTTTGTTTTAAATTTTGCGCCAAGTTAATGAGGGCTATCTGCACTCTTCTACATGTAGGATGTATACCTTGTGAAGTTAATGTTATCAGATAAGGATCAGTTCTGTGTAAACTTTGACATGCAACTCAAAATTAATTAAATTAGTGATTAAGAAGGTGCCTTCTGAGTGAACACTTTTTGATCAGTGGAACAGAAAAAATAGGGTCATTCTTTTAAGGAAAAGGTCAAACTGAATATACTTCAACAAGTGTATTTTATGTTTTTAAACTTTATTTAGGGGTGGAGTATGTCCCTGGACCTCACAGCATAACTTCACCACTCACTTTTTTTTCATCCAAATCTTTGATTCTTAATTGGCAGGACATATGTTATAGCATCATTTTGTACTTCTCCAATGTGGTTTCAAGGCACACTGTTAATTGATAAGAAATTTAATTGTTCATTAACTATTTATATATTGTTAAAAAAACAATATCCTGTTTGACTACTAACAGTTAATTTGAAATTACAATAATAGAAACTTTGTCTTGGAATCCATCATAACCAAGAAAAAGGGAATTTTCAAACGAAACCTTGTTTTTGGAATTTCAAATGAGAAGTATTGAAATGTGTAGTAACATTTCAAGGAATTGAAAAACCTTGAAATTTAAATTTCCTTTGAAACTTTGTGTTTATTAAAAACTGTAAACCAAGTAGTCAAAAAGTTTGTTTTTGGTCTTTCATCTACACAACAAGAACTAGACATATGATATTTTATATTGCTAATAAAGTGCAGTAGAAAAGAATATTACAGTGTGACTACTGATGGTCAGTATTCTGTGTTTAACCTTTATTTATATATGCTTGGCCTTGTGGCTCAGTAGTAACCTTGAGGTCTTATAATACTAACATTTTGGGTTTCATTCCTGTGATTGCCATGGTAATCTGTTATCCACTTTTGAGCTAAAAAATACATATTATTTGTGTTAATAAATAATCTTTTGAGTCCATCTGTGAAACAACTCTATATAAAGGATGTGAAAGTTATATAATGTCTTGAAATAGGGTGTGTTTTGTTTTGAGGTTTTGGTTTGGCAAGTTGCAGTGAACACTGGTTTTAAAAGTTTTGTTATTCATAAAGGTCAGTTTAAAATTGATTTTTGAATTATAATAGAAACCTTCTTTCACTTCATTGAAAATTGATGTACACTTTACTAGTAAGCTTTAAAATAGCTTAGATTTTACTCAAATATTTTAAATTATTCAGTGAGTTTAAGTAAAACCAACTGTTGGAATATTCAGTGGTGATATAAATACATGAAAAGCTATGGTGACATTATGAAGCCAGTTAAACACTTCTTAAAAGTGTTCTTTCTTGTTATAAATACTTTGATCTCTTAGGGTTAAAAACACACAAAAATGTACTTAGAGTATGATCTAAATTTGAGTTGTATAAAATGCTCTTGTGTTATGCATGACAGCATTAGGTGGGTTATAACACTGCAGTTTGAACTTAAGTGCTTTCATTGTTATACAAAGAAACATTCAAACCACTAAAAAAAATTTATAAAAAAGAAAAGAAATGTGTGTGGCTTCTTTAATTCCTTTTAAATAAAATGAAAAATGTCTTTGAAGTGCAATTTAAGACACTTTAGCTCCATTTTAAATCATTTCACAAGCTCCTTCAAACTTAAAATCTACAAGTTTACATTCACAACCAGAGCTGGCATTTGTGCTCTGTTCCAGCCGTTCATATTCACCAAGGCGATCATATTCGCCGAGGTATAGTCCGCGGCACTCATCATATTACAGAAATTGTAACAGTGGTTATAGTGACCGTGACTTTCACAGGAGCCGCAGCAGATCCCCTACGTCCAGTCGACGACGGTATCGTAGCAGTCGGGTAAGTTGAAGCTAGGGTTTTTATTATTTTTTAATGGATTTTTTAAAAAGCTCTGTGTTTTCACTTGTAAAATGTTATTTAACTTTTGACTTTACTTGGCCATAAGAATTATTTCTAGTATTATGAAATGTGTATGTATAGTGTAAGAAAAATAAATTGTGAATTTTCTCTCTCTTTATTCCTAGATTTTTGGCAAAGTTGTTTAGTTTTGATTTTTTAGAAAAAAAAGTTAAGATGATTAAATATTTCACTTGAATACTTTAAAACAAATCTAAGCATGGGTTAAAAGCTAACAGTTCATTTCATGAAATACAGAACCTTTGAATCATGATTAGTATAAAATAAAACCTAATTGAACAATCTCTGAATTTTCAAAAATTATACTGCTCACATGTATTAAACTGAGCTTTATGGCTCATTTTCAATAGTTATTGCATGATACATACATTGATAAACCATAAGTTTTGTAAATATGTACAACAGTATGACATCTTCTATTGTCTCCTGTTTTTTTACTCTGTTGGGTTCCATCTGTTTTTCTCTTTTTGTCATACATCCCTCATTTTCCCTACTGTTAACCATTTTTTAGGATAGAAAAGTTGTGATACTATAGTATGTGGTCTACAAAGATATAGTGTGTGTGGTTTACACAGATACTATCGTCATCACTGTTTTAACTTTCAATTACTTGCAATTAATGCCAGTTATTATAAATAATACTGTAATAAACTAATAAAGTACAAAATACCATTATATAATGTTTTGGGGTTCAAATATAATTGGAATGAAACATGTTCCAATAATCAAAAGTAGTGCAATTTTAAACTAAATTTAAGGGACTCTTTTGGAACAGAGTCCAAACTTTATTAAATTATTTTTATTTGCTAGATAGATAAAAATCATTTAGCAAGAAATTATGTTTTAGTGAATCATTAAATTGGTAATTATGTACGTATCTGTGTATAACACATGCTATAGTGTAAATCTTTGTAGATTGAACACTACTGTAGCAACGAAAAAGGGTCTGTTTTTATTATGTGTATTGGCTGTTTATCGTAGAAAGCTTATAAGTGTCAGTCTGACTGATGTAGATGTTCCAATTTTCACTTTGAGGGATTCTATATATTTTCTTGTTTCTGAGAATAATTATGTACTCACCTAGGAACTCAAATTTATTACTAAATATTTGTTAATTACCATCAAGAAGATTAAAATTTCACTTTAATACTTTCATATTTAACTGTTACAGTCCATTTTTTTCCCCAAGATTTTACCTAATTTTCCTTTAACTTGTTCCTAAAATTATCCATATTTTAACATAATATGCATGTGGTTTTTAGTATTCATAATTCAGAACGTAACCATCATACATCTATAATATTTGGTAAGTGAATTAAGGAAATGCAGTTGAATAACCTATTACTGTCCCAAACCAATTACCACTTTTGTTTTTTTTAAATCTTCCAATAAGCTTCACTGCTGTACAGTCTTGTATATCATTTTAGTAGAAGCTTCAGTGCTGCACTGGTCTTCTTGCCATTACTTGAGTATTGCATTAAAAGAGCCAACATGTTATGTTACTCCTAAAGATGGTTACTGGTTTCCAAAAGTTGCATGCTTTTTGTTGTCTGTCAAAACAGTGGATGGATTACAATAAGTTAGTCTTTCAAGGTAAACTCGTAGGAAAAAATCAACAAAGTTTAGATCAGCCTGTGTGTTTTGAAAAAAGGTTTGTGCTGTGTGAAGTGTAGCACCACATTGTATGAAGATTTTTATTCAGAATTTTTCTTCTTAGGAATGAATGAATAATGCCACATTTCAACTATACTGGTGGTATTTAATGTTATGAACCCACAGACAGTAGATTCATAACCACTTGTTTTTTACCTTCTTATCATGTAATTGCATTTGTACAAAGGCAAATGAAGTGCTTTCTTGGCAGATTACACTGTTGCTAGTGTTGATTTGCCCATAAATCCTTTATGGTCCTTAAGGTGTTATCCTGATATTTGTCATTGATTTCGATTCGAGCCACGAATCAAAGTACAAAGTCTAACTTGGCAGCAATTCAGCAGTGATCTGTAACCTCTATCTAACCTGTGATGTTGTACATTGATGATTGTATGAGTCTGGTACTTTGGTAACTTAATCCTTGCTGTATCCCTCTTGAGTATTTCCTTCTCAAAAAACAAGGACCACTAATTTAATTTACACTACAACTACAGTGAGTACTTAGGAACACTATTACAAGTTGCATCAACACCCAGTTATTTTCTGATTACAAGTTTGAGTTGTGGATATTCTTAAAGGTCAACTAACTTTGTAGTAACCCTATTTTAATGTATGTGTTTTGTAACTTATTGTTTCATGCAGTCATAGTAATGAAAAACATTTTAATGTGTCTAATTAATTTTTGTTTTTAATTTCTTTATTTTTCTTCTCTTTTCAGTTAGAAAAGGATTATAGGGTTAGTGAAAACAATTTTCAAAACTTTATTTTTACACAATAAACTTTTAAGTAGTGTGTAAGCTAATTGTATATTATATAACTTTCCAACAATGACAGTTGATTTGATATTTAGCTCTGAATGTACACACACGTGTCTATAGAGTACTTGAAATTCGGACATCAAGTCCATGACAAAAGAAAAAACTACCATAGGGTGCATTAATACCATGGGAAATGCCATTGTCTGTTCTAAAGAGATTATTCCACTTAATGTATGAGTGGAGGTAAGAGTCGAGCATTCTTACCAAGGTAAAAAATGAGAACTTTCATTACGTTTTGTACTTATTAAATAACTTTCATAAAATCTTAAAATTCTAGATGGCTTTCTGTGTTAAACCTGAAGCATAAACCTTGTTGTGTTCTCTTCATATGATGATCTTTCACAGAATGTCAAATCACATACAATAAAATTGTATTGGTTATTTCTAGCAAGATACATTAAAATAGACCTAACAACTTTGTTTTTTTTGTTCTTTAAATAACATAAAGTTAACTGATTTTTTTTTTCTGTTTGTTCTGTATGAAGAAGTACTTAAAGTAATAAATTTAACTGTCCTACTGTTTCTGAAACACAATAATCTTAAACAAAACTACACATGGTTTGACAGTGGATGTTAGTTTTGATTTTAAGTCATATTTTCAGTGAAATAAATGTTTTATTAATGAAACTAGTTGGATGTGAAAGATATTAAGTAGGGAATTATCACTATTTTCAGCAAGTTGTTAAAATGCTCACTAGAACTAAGAAGTAAAAAGTAATTTGTACTGCTTTTTCTTGGAAAAATCACATAAAAACAGATTAATATGAATGTTCAAAATAGCTGTCAAGAAAAATGGTTTATTAGATATTAATGAGTTATTTATCATAAACTGCTGTCTTTGCTGCATGCTGTTACTATGTCTGCAATGTTATGCTACTTTGATTTAAAGCAAGGCATTCAAATGAGAATTCTGTCTTGTTCTGTCACTCTGAACTGTAATTGAAAAGGAAATGAATATAATGAAAATGTAAGATTTGTATGTGTAAGTGAATGAGAGAAATGCTTAGTTAAATAAATTATAAACACTTGACTGCTTAGGTTGAGTTAACCTATACTAGTAGGTTCAGGTTAGAGATGTTTGAATGCAACAGGAAAATATTTGGGTTACTAGTTTTAAAACTACATACTTTGAATTAGCATGACATAACAAACATATTACCAAGAGTGTGCGACTTTACTTCCAAGCAGTATAGAACCTAATGTTCTTTAATTGTGGGTGAACATGGGTTAGCCATCAAATCAACTTGATTCTTTCATGAATGTTTTAGTTTTAACTCTTGTAGTTATTGATAAAATTTAAAACTGATGTTAGGGAGAAGAATGGTCTGTCTTTGTGAAGAAAAAACAAAAGTGTCTACCATTATTTATTTGAATAACTATTTGAATTACAGTGGAACCCCTCTTAAATGGCCACTCCTCAGATACGGTCACCCCTTGAAAGCAGTCATTCAACCACAGTCCCTTTTTTTGATTACATAATCCCTAATTATGTACAGTGGAACCCCTCTAATCAGGCCAGTTTGTCTCAGTCCCAAAGGTGGCTGCTTTAGAGGGGTTTCACTGTATTTATTTGAATAACATATGTCCTCAAATGATACTGATTACATATCATTTACATAAGACTGCATAGTTGACTTTGCTCACAAACGTATCTGTATGGTGTTACTTCTAAATTTTACTTAAGTAAGAGCCAGCTCTCAACGTATACATTTTCAGTGTTAAATCTTTGCAGACAGTTTCTTTCCCTAAGTAAATTTTCTTCTGAAAGCTTGTTAAATATAGTCTACAACATTAAGTAGACAGGACAGTGTCATGCTTCATAAGTAGAATGCATTTAATTTGTGTTGTAAGATATTGTCCTTTTTAGAACAATTAGCAGTTGAAAGCAGTGTGATTGCTTTGATAAGAATGTTGTGCGTGTATTTGTTTTCACCAACAGTACAGGTAGTGGTAGATTTAATTATCAAACTTTTTCATTCTGTGTTATTAGTGGGTCATCCACCATATTGTTTCATGATATAATATCAGTTGGATTAGAGTCCAATAAACAACTAAAACAATTGACAGCCTAAGTCCATTATTTTTAAGTAAATTTTGAAATATTGTTTAATGTACTGTTGATGATGGTTTGTACTTGGAGTGAGAGGGTTACATGATAAACGTTTAGTATTAACATAGAGTGAGATATGTGGGAACATAATGGTGCTTGTATAATAGTGTTCTAAAATGAGTAAATATAAAAACTGTTGAGCATAGCTCATTCAAAGTCTTAGCTATATCTTTTAAGAACTTATCTTTCAGTAAATTGAAGATGGGAAACAAATAATTTCTAAATCACTTGCATGGATTGATAAAAATGGCTTCATTAATTTTAACAGTAATTGTGTATAAATAACACACTACTGTATTCTAAATTGGTACAATAAAATTGAATATTTTAACTCACTTTTAGGATAATCCAGAACCTTGCCGATGTTTAGGTGTCTTTGGTTTGAGCCTTTACACACAAGAACGGGACTTAAAAGAAGTTTTTGCTAAGTACGGTCCAGTCGAGCAAGTTCAGGTGGTTTATGATGCACAGGTTTGTATAAGGTTACTAATAAATTATTATTATTATTATCAGAATCACAAATTAAAGTATCTGATTCTTAAAGCAAATGCATTGTGTAAAAAATGAAATTGTGGTCATTGTTTAGAATAATCAAAGATTACCTTTGAGAACTTTATAGTAATCAGCACTTTTGTTTCAGAGTGGAAGATCTCGTGGGTTTGCTTTTGTCTATTTTGAAACTATAGAAGATGCAGAGGAAGTAAGTTTTTGTGGATTAGTTTCTGATTTTGTGTATACATGTGTAAGTGTAATAGATGCAAACCATATGCAAATTCTGAAAAAAATGTTTGGGAAGAGTTTACCATCATTATTGGTAAAATATCTTCAAGTTGAATGGATAAATTTTGTGTGAATATGTTGACAATTAATAACACGTTTCAGTATTTGTGTAAATAGTGTAAAAGGTTATAATAATGTTTAGTGATAGGGTTAAAAAAATGTAAACTGTATAAATGAGATTAAAAACTAAAAGGTTTAAATGTGGTTTATAATGGCCCATTCTGATGAGCAAGGCTTTATTTCAGTATTTGAAGTTTATGAAGCTAATAAAGATTTAAACTTAGTTGATCATTACCCATTCAAACTAAATGCATATAGTGTATTACATGTATTTTTTGTTAGAAATAAAAATGTGTAAAAATGTATACAAACAGTTGTTTGTTGCTGTGTGTTATTAAATACATTTGTTCTTTCCTTCAAGTTTAAGGACATCATTTTGGAGTTTGCATCTTTTCTATAAAATGAAGTTATTTTTCTCATGCACTAAAATTAGCATATGACATTTACATATGCATCCTTCTTGATCATGGGTTGTTTTTAGTCTAGTTTTATTGCACAAAAGTTCATGTCTACCATATCCATAGCAAACCTCTCAATAAATTGTAAGTTAACTTGTAGACGTTATGTACCGATCATATGTTTGAAACGTTATCCATGTAGGACTTGTATTTTGCCTAGCCTGTTGTATACAGTAGAACCTTGAGATGAAGGTACCCTTCTGACTGTGTCCACATGCCCCTTTTAGCAAGGTGCCTTTACTGTCACACACAAAGCTTTACTAAATTTCTGAATTTTAAGCTTGTCTCATTTTGTTTGATGTATGAAAGACACAAGTTTGTGAATTGTCTATTGCTAAGAAAGACATGGAGCATTGTCAACAGGAGGTTTCATGGGGTGAAATAGTTTTGCCCTTTTATCTTCTTATTGTTGGTCACAAACTTTACTTCAGAGTTTCAGTTGCTGAACATTTCACATTATTATCTATGCTTATTTTACTGTCAGTAATTGAAGTAGAAATCTGCTAAAAATAAAAGAACATCTAAATATCATTACACTGTAATGTGAAACTCTTGAGAATGACATATGTGCATGAGTATGAGCTGATTTGACTTTTACCCTGAGAACACAATGTGGAAAAATGTCAGTTTATGTATCATACAGTGTTTACAACAAGAATTCCCCAGGGTAATAAGGTTGCACTTTGAATCTATGAAAACATTCATTACAGTATTTGGTTCAGAACTGATCCAATACATGTAGCAAGTATTTGAATACACTGGTTTACAAAAAATATTTTTTGTCTGAGGCAAGAATGTGAATAGGTGTTTTTTACTAATTTGGGTGTGCTGAATTCAAATTTATAAACAGTTTTGCTCTACCACCTCTAGTTTTCTGGCTTTTAAATAGTCTCATTTTAGTATATACAGAGTATATACGTGCTTATTTCAACAGTTGCAGCAGCTTATTACAGATAAAACAGGATAGATAAAGAACATTGACGGAATAAATATACTTGGATGACACAATGTACACAATTCATAGTACCGCAGACAGTTAGAAGTGTGTTTTCTTAGATGATCTGGTGTATTTTGCCTCAGGGATGTCATGCAAGAGCATCCAGCAGAAGTCTCCCATCATGCTGGGGTTCCACTTGCCTTGGTAGTTGCTCTCCATCTTCGTAATGTCTTGGTGGAATCTTTCTCCGTGCTCATCACTCACTGCTCCAAGGTTTGGAGGGAAGAAGTTGAGGTGGGAATGGAGAAAATGAATTTTGAGTGACATTCGGCATCCCATATCCTCATAAGTCTTTAGCAACTTCTCAATACAGGCTTGGTAATTTGGTACACGTGTGTTACCAAGGAAGCCACTACAGACTGACTTAAATGCTTCCCATGCTCTCAGTTCCTTTAAGGTAAGAAGCTCCTCAAAATCAGTATCCTTCAGCACTTCTCGGTTTGAGGTCCGACAAAGATGCCCTCTTTGAGCTTAGCAGCACTGAGACCTGGGAACACAGTAGACAAGTGTTGGAAGGCAGCACCCTTTTTGTCCATGGCCTTCACGAAATTCTTCATCAAACCAAGCTTGATGTGAAGAGGAGGAAGAAGATTGTGTAACACAATTGTCGAGGGACACCAACCTCCTGCGCTGACTGCCAGTGTACTACTGGCTGTTGATTGAGACGTGTTGGCTACGCTTAACTGCCAAAATCCGTCTTGATATATAGCTATATATATATAATGTAATGCTATCACTTACATTTATTGCATAATAACTAAAAAAGAAGACATAAGTCACACAATATTAGAAATTAACCCTGAATGCATATACGCCTTTATGTACAGTATGTGTACAAAATGTACAGTATGCATATCTAAAAAACTAGAGGTGATGAGTAAAAACGGATTTCAAATCTGAATTCAGCACCCCCAAATTAGGTTAAAACAGCTATTTTTGTGCTTGCCTCAATTTCTTTGTAAACCAGTGATATTGGCCATTCTTTTGGGATTTTTGGAATTTAGCAGTATGTACCATACAGGCATACAAAGATAATTGTCCACTTTGTTAAGTGTCCATATAGAGAATGAGACCAAGTACACACTGCCTTAATCTGGTATGTTGAGGTGCTTGTTATTACTAAATTTATTTTGGTTACATGTAGTAGATAGAATGAAAAAGGCTGCTCTTAATGGTACAGTGCCTATTAATTGAGGTTGTGCTTTACATTGGTCATATTAACAGAGCTTATTATATAGATTTGTTCACCAAATAATGCCAGAGAATATAAATTTATTTTTTCATACTAAACATGATCTTAAAACTTGTTTTTTTAATGTGACCAGGGGTTGAAATTAAACTCAATTTTGATGTCCAACCAAGAGTACCGAACTTCAACTTCCAGAGTTTTTTTTATTGCATCTCAGAAATTCAGATATTGTACAAGCAGTAATCTGTTCAGTCTCAAGAATTAAAGTGTATGTGTTTTGTACTTAATTTATAGTGGTGCATAATGTTTGTTTTTTAGACAGCTGTGGTTCATGATATTTTGACACCTTAGCTGTTATAAATTTATAAAATATGCAACAAAACATTAATTACATCTTTAGAATCATTACATTGTTTATACATGAGTACAGTTTTCACTTCAAATGATCATGGAAGTTTTTTTGCTGTTTTTTTTTTCCTTTATGACCTTAACCTCAGCTAGTGTGGGGTTGGATGGTATTATTGTAAGTTAAAAACTTTTATACTCTGGTGGTTGACCCAGTTAGCAACTATAAAAGATGACTGTATTTGTAATGGAATACAAACTCATGACCAACAGATTATAAGTTGAGCACCTTAACAACCAGGCCATGCTATGGAAGCAGTGCTCTGAAAAAACAAATGAGAAATATGAGTAACGTGAACTGATCGGAAATTGCTAGCAAGTAATATGTTAATAAGAAATAACTGGTATAAATATATTAAAATATCTACTGTGTTTGATTGCTACAAATGTGTCTTAATGACCTATGTGCTATTAATAAAAAATTAAATTGATATTTTGTAATAGTACTTTAATATCAAATCTTACTTGATGCTTTCATCTTATGCAAGCAAAACTAGAATAAGAATCTTCTAGTAATAATAATAATACTTCTTGAAGCTTCAGCCAATGGACCAATGAATGTTGAGTTTAGATGGAGATCTTGCATTATTTTGCTGTAAATAATTAAATTTTATAGATATTTAGGTAGTTCAGTTTATTTTTGTAAGAAGGGCTTACTTAAGTATTACAATAGTCATTCTCATTAAGCCAACAAAAATTATTATATTGGCCTTTATAAAAGAGTAAAAACAAATTTTTATTCCAAAGAAATAATCCAAAAACTTGGATTAATTCACTAAGGCTTAAGCCTATAGGTACATTGTCTGTAATTATATCATCTTTCAAAAATTTGTATAACTAATTTCATAAATTGTGCTCTTTCTTTCTCTTAGTGATTTTGCATGTTGTTATTGTGTGTGTGTGTGTATTTGTTATGATTAACAATTATAAGAAATATTTGAAAACATTGTATTAAAAATGATAAGGTATGTTTTTCACAGTAACTACAGTAATCATAAAATTGTTTTGGTGTAATGCCTCTGTGCATGTTGTTCAAATATGCTGGATGTAGGAACTCAGTTTATGAAACAAAGATCCACTAAGACTAACCATGCTTTTTGTGGACCTTGGCAAATTGAATGGAGACTAAAGCAGCTAGAATCCTGTTAATTTAACTGTAGGTTGTGAAGTATGTATTATAAATGTACGTAAAATCATCTATTAGCATTTATTTAGGCCATCTTTGTTCTATTTAATTGTGTTTATTATAAGTTATGTATAATGAGCAAGGAACAGTCCTATATGTACTAACATTCATTTCCTGCTTCAGGCTTTTTGAATGCATGGATAACAAGCCATTGATGTACCTGAATTACTAATATTAATGCGTATAATTTAAAGCAAGGAACAATACATTCACACATGTCAACATGAATTAAACATGTTAATTCGTATTAAAGAAGAAAGAAGTTCAGTAACACAATTCTATACCTATAGTATTTGATTTTGATTTCATGGAATCTTTCTTAGTCTTTATGACTAGCAGTTTTTTCACTTTTAAACTACTTTCAAAATAGCTTAATATGTCATACTGAATAGTTTATGTTCATTCAAGTTTTGTTTCCAGCTAATATTCATAGGTAATTACAATGTTCTCATAGTCTGTTGAAGTTTCAAAATTTTGTGAATGATCATAGTTTTTAATTTTCTTAAATTTTTTTTATCCTTATCAAAAGTATCAGGACAACAGTCATAGAGCAGTGTTCCATTGACCACTGTGCAACAATGTATTGATTTTGTAACAGATTGGGCTGTTCTACATGTTATCTCAACTAGATTTTGATGGTGTCTAATGCAGTTTATTTCAGTTATTCTTTAGTTTAACCTAAATGGTTCTCAGGATTTCTGGGTGAGATGTATCTTAGCCCTTGTAGAACATGTTACATGGACCTTACAGGTGTTATTTACTCATACGAGTATTTTCTAAATATGATTTCCAGCAACTTTTTAAAACTAATTTAAACACGAAATAAGTTGTTCATGAATACAAGGTATTGAAGTTTTTTTTGAGGCATATATTAGGTTAGTGACTGTTTATTGAAAAGCTACACATGTAACTGCATCAAACCCGATCTAAAATAAAATAACCAGAAACATGCAACTGCAGTCCGTTAAAACCAAAAATGTAGTCTATATTTCTAAAATACCTTTGAAACAAGATACTTAATGATCACAACAGAACGATATTTTTTTTACAGTAACTAGTTTCTAGTTTTCAATATCCTCAGATACTTCATGATGAACGTAAAATTGCAATCATATTTGGTTGTATCTTCAAAATAATTTTCATTCCTCCATTTCAACTGTTGATCACTCAAATTATGCTTGCCAAAATAGTGACTCTCATTTTTATGTTTATAAGAGTTAGTTTTTACTTGACATAAAACCTGATCTATATATATCTACTAAACAATTAGGTGATGTAGTTCTCCTGTGCCAGTGTTTTGTTAGTGCAGTAGTTAGTTTTGCATCACTAGAGGCACATCATAATACAAGAGAAATATTCTATACTAGCAGAGATCTCTGAAACATATGTAGCCAAATTAGTATCTATTGCGACACTACTGATGGGATAATACCAAATAGTTCTAATTGCAGAAACTGAAATCTGGAAGTCCAGTTGTGTTAGGCCTAGTGTTAGTTAAGCCTTTATTCAGTACAATCTATATATGATAAGAGATAACACTAACTTGTATACGTTTTGCTTCAGTTTAGTTAGGGCTAAACTAAAGTGTATATAATATAAACAGTAAATAAACTTCTAATGTTATTTTTGCAACTTAAAATTAAACCTTATTTAAAAATACTTTAAGTTTTTAATGTGTTGTTGTACATAATGCCTACTTCATTGAAATTAAGTGCATATATCTGTAGGACAGACAATGATTAGCTATTATTTTAGTAGCTTCACTGTCAGTAAAAGTAATGTACATTGCACCTTCAATATTGAACATTAGGTTGCCTATTTCTTTTTTCTTAAAATGCTTTTCTGAAACACAACAATATTTGGTGATATATAACATACAATCAGAGGCTTAAGCTTCCTCTGAAACCCAAAGTACCCATTATTCATTTAAGACATCTGGAAAGCTTTGTATGTGGTCAGAAATAGCAAAAAATCTATCACCTAGTTGCATGACCCTGGGTCATGAATAGTTGGGTCATCTGCAATGTTTCAGCATATGTACGTATAGGACTGTTTGGATTTTTTAGTGTTATCAACTGTTATTCTTTGTTTATGATTACAAATGTACTGTATAAGTGTTGTGTTTATTACATATACATACTTTTAAAATAAGAATTCCACACATTTTGCTGTTGCTGAGGCTGCATGAAAACATCATTCAGTTTTGTTTTTTGTTTGTTGTTGTTTTTTTGTTGGGGGCTTAAGATTCTTATGAAATCTGTTTTATTAGAATAGTTTCCTTTATTAATCTTTGTGAAAGAAGCTGTAAAGAGGGGGGATTGGAAAACTGACACTTTCAGAGCTCTTAAATAGAGAAAGTGTTTTTGTCATAAGATCAGAGTTTAGCTTTGTATTTACAGTACACTTATTATAAACTATTGTGAGATTATTTCTGAAAGTATTGTAAGTTTACAGATGAACTGCAATAAGTAGCTAATGGTGATTCAGTTCTGGAGTGAAGCAAGCTTCAAATGGATATGTACCGATAGATTTATAGCAAACGACTCTGCAATGGGATATGTACTGATAGATTTATAGCAAACGACTCTGCAATGCCATGATTGCTGTAAATCTGATTTTGAAACTAATAGTTTGTACAAGGAACTAAATTATGTAGTGATGTAGAAACATGGAACTGGAAGATCATTACATTTTGATACCCTGTGATGTTGAATGAAGGACAGTATTAAAAGATATTTCTTATCTTTAGGGACAGTAATAACTATATTGAAACTGTGTACATTAAATTCAGTTCTATGCACAGCTCATGGTAATCTGTACATCTTTAACATGCATTCAACCACTGTCATCATTAAGCCTATACTGCATGATTTTTAATTTCAGGTTCTGAAGAATAATTCATGTCCATATTAAGACTATGACTCATTCAAGTGGCTTTTTGGTTGCCTTTCACACTGAATACTGCTTGAGAGAATTCTTAGATATGGAACATAAAATGTACAAACATTATACATATATATGGATTATTGTATTTGCTAATTTGTACATTTTAGTATTCATCGTGTACAAAATATATTCCTAGTTTCATTGTATTGGCTTTTTAATGAAAGGGTTAATTTCATAACCACAGTCTCTACTTTGTAGATAAGAGCACCCCTGTAGGTTGGAGTGTAGTTTCAGACTGTTACTATTCACTGTATATTTCAGAGAGGGTTAGGCATGGCCTTGTGGTTAGCATGCTGAATTGTGAATGTGGTGGTCTGTAGTTTGTGTCCCATTTTTAAATACTATGTTTTTCACTTTGGGATTGTAGGTGCATTATTAGAGTGAAGTTCAAACCACACTATTTGACTGCAGTACCCCAAGAGCTGTTATTCAGTCTTTCTACTGAGTCAGTTCTAAGTCTAAGTCCGGGATAAACAGCTCTTGTGTGTGTTTGATTAAATAAGTTAAACAAATGATTTCAAAGAACACAATGCTTCCTTTAAATTTCCTCTAACTCTACATAAGTGAATAGTCTTGATCTATGTAATTTTTGTTCAAAAGTCTACTCATGGGCAGTGTTCCCTCTCATTTTTTTCATTTGATATGCACCAGTATTAAGGTCATGTGCAGATGAGTACTACTGTTTTTTATTTTTTTTAGGGAGTTACTTTTAGACCATTGACCATGTTGGATCATTAGGTTACTCTGCAGTGTTACCAGTTGGTTATTTGGGCTTTAGGCCTAACAACTGTCAGGGTCATCAGTGCATATTGATTCCTTGCCATTACTACTGAGGATGTGGGTAGCTGGAATATTTATTGTGCAGCACTTGATTTGTTCTTGTGTGTCTATGCAGCTTAGAGGAAACACTGCATGTGTGGGTAATGTTTTTATTACGACTGAAATTACCAATTTTATATCGCAAATATTTGTTGTTTTATTCAACACGTGGAGAAATTGGTCAACATGTACATCTGTTAGCAGTCTATTAAAGGGTGAAGTATAAATATGAATACATCTGACTGTATTTATCAATATTTGTTTGTGCTACTGGTTTGTGGAGTAATATGTACCTAAAAGGTTCTTGGGGCACATTTTTTTTCCTCAGGTGTGAAGTATACCAGGGGTTATTTTATCTGAAAATATTGTGTGTGTGTATTGGAATTCAAAATGTTGCCATAGTGATATGACTTGCATCTGAATTATCATGCCAATGCTATAACTCATACGTAGCTCAAACTACATTCACTTAACTCTGTACAAGCATAAGTTATACTTGACCACTATCTCTGACCAATAACTTTATAGTAAACAATATGACTTTTAAAACACATTAATTTATTGAAATCTAAGTACTTAACCAAATATCCCGAGATACTGGTTTTTGTTTAGTGGCAAGAGAAAAACAGGTTTAACTATAATTATGATTCCACGAACTGGAGCTCAGTGTTTTATGTGATTTCATAAATTTTGTTGAGCAACTAGCAGCAACAACGAACTTATGCCCACCTTTATCCAGTCAACTCGTATTTGGTTCTCCACAAATGAAAAGCAACTGAATGCTACTTTCTCATTAGGGTTAATGTATAAATTAATACATAATTATGATCTACCCTTTAACTATTGTATGTACAAATTATGACTAATTTATTGAAGGTCAGGTAGCCTGGATCAAAGTTATATGGAAGCATATTAAATGTGCTTAGCACAAAATATTGTGAATTGCTGTATGTTTGTTTTTTCTCTATGAGGGACTTTTTATCTGAACATAACTCTCTTTTCATCATAAATGTTAAGTCCTTCTTTGTCTTTACTTCTAATAGGCTAAGGAGAGATGTAATGGACTAGAGATTGATGGGAGAAAAATTAGAGTTGACTTCTCAATTACCAAAAGAGCTCATACACCAACTCCAGGAATATACATGGGAAAACCTACTTTGTGAGTGTTTGAAATACACCTTCTCAAACTGCCATTAAAAGCATTCATAATGAACATCTTGTGCAGTATTTCTAAACTGAAAGACAGACCTTTGTACATGTTTTTTAGTTTATAATATTTAATACCTTTATTTTCAAGTTATTTGATTACTGCACTTGTATTGCTTAATTAACCTAGTTATTTGTTAGTACCTAATTTATTGTCAAATTAAACTTTGAACAGTAATCAGGGCTTTAAAATATTCCTTGTTTTCAATTTTAAGAAAATACTCTATTAGTTGACAACTTGTGACTTATTATTTATGTTTGTTTATTATGTAATGAAGTATCTTAGATTTATTTTATTATATTTGATAAATTTAAAAACATTTTTGTGTTAGCAACTTACAAACACTAGTTTGAGGTGTGAAAGGTTAGAATCTGTTCATTAATAAAGTATTCCATGTACTTTAAATTGTTTATTATAACAGTAACAGTCAGTCTCTTGGCATAGATGGGAGGGTGCTGCGTTCCATCTGGTTAGTAATTCAGTATTATGGATGGAAGCAGGTAACCTTTGTAGCTTTTCTATAAATAAAAAAAAAGATTTGAAAACAAGGATAAAGAAATATAGACTTAGTGCAGGTACGGAAATTTTTATTGATACTTGTAGAAGCATATATGGGGTACATATGTTTTTACTTCTTTTCAAAGTCCAAGATACGGTGGTGGCAGTAGCGGCAGCTACAGAGGACGTTCTCCATCACCATATTACCGTGGGCGCAGATATTCTCGTTCGAGATCTCGTTCATACTCTCCTCGTAAGTACTATTACTAGGATGCTAAGAAGAGACTAGAGTATGAATTTCAGCATGGTTGCTGCACATCAGTTTGGCGTGAAATTTCCTAAGTCCTTGTCTCTTCTGATTTTACACAGTAATTTAGAAGCCAATAGAAGTCTGATGTACAACTACGTTGTAATAAATATTTGTATTTGTCCTAATTATTCCACTTTGTAAGTTTACTAGAAAACTGCCTGTGGCAAAGGTTTGGCTACTTCAGAAAATGGTTTATAAAAGTTATTTAAAGATACCATTTTATAGTGAGAGGCTTGAAAGTTATAATGTTTTTACAGAAAAGAGGCCCACTTTTCAGGTGTGAAATTTATTGACCTGAATATTATTTGTCCATTATTTGTTAAACAAAATGGAATAATTGACATATCTGTCCTCTTATGTTCTATAAACAGTAAAACATGTATGGTTAGGTAATAAGACTTGTCGAATATGGTCAAATTTCAACTGTTAATGTGATTAAAATTTTCTTTCCCTCCAATTGACTGATACAGTATTTTGTTTTGTCATTACCTTGTATTAATATATAATTTTTTTTTAATCATTCATGCGAGGAAATTTTTAGATACAGTCTTCTTGTTTCTTTTTGAGTTAAAAGCATTTAGAATTTTAGTAGTAGCAACATTGTATATATCATACTTGGTGTTTTACTTGTCACTTTTGACATGTAAAGTGTTAAAATGAAATAAAAGGCATTTTTGTCAGTATACAATCAATTTGCTTTGAGTCTTTAGTTTCGGGTAAAATAACAGTTAAGTTTTCTGTCTTTGTTTTCAAATAGCATAAAGGATTAATAGGACAAGTATTGTTTTCTCATGACTCTAAATAATTTTTATATTCCTGCTGAATTTGAAGAATATTACATTTGTGAATCTTGTCAATAAATGGTTCATTTCAATAATGCTTGAATATAGATGAAACGTCAACTTACAATCATTTTAAAACTAGTTCCTTCCAGAATTGTTCATTGTTCATGCTTTGGATAAGCAGTTTGTGAATGACAGCCACTTTTTTTTTTTGGGGGGGGGGGGACATAGTCTGGATTCTTTTAGCAGTACCAGCTGATCTAGCAGAATGTTTCGTTTTAAGAATAAAACTTGCTGATGAGTTTCAGTGCTGAAGCCAAGCTATTGTAATCACTTTAATGCACATATTTGCTTTCTCAAGATTTTAAAAAACAAAAGTGAAACCAGAATTCTAGGTATGTACTTTCTTGTGTGAATGACATGTAATTATTACAAGCTAAATGCAACTTCAAAATATTTAATTTTCAGACAAAAGACAATTATCAATTTCTTCCTAAAAGGGCCACGTGTGGCCTGTTATTGAGTGATCATGGCTTATGTCCAAGAATATGTGATAGGTGCTGTTCACTTGCTGCCTTCCCTTTGATCTGTTATTTCTAAAGTAATGACACGTAGTGTAATTAACCCTCATGTAGCTTTGTGCAAGTTTCTGAAACAATCTTCCATTCTTTTAGTTCAAACTATAGACTCTGATCTTACAGTAACATCAGGCAGTAGTTGCAGTAGTATGTTTAACTTATAAAGGGGGTTATTTTTTCTTGGAATTATTTTCTAGTTGTTAAGAATTTTATAGAGTTCTTGTATTAATTTGATTGTGTATTTGGGTGTTGTTGAATGAAATTAATAAACATAAGTAAACATTTTGTAAGTTACGTGTGGGTCTTTTATTAAAAAATAAATAAAATTGGAAATATATGCACACACCTGTTCTAATTATAATTCTCCCTTTTGGAACTTCTACTGCTGGACAATATCTATACAAATTTGTCTTTTCTGCTGGAAGAGCAGTGTGTCTTATGTCATTGATCAATGACTGACCTCTACCTAACCCACTGAAGTGTAAACCCTAGTGGTAATTACTGATGATATATTTTAACTTGTATGACTGATATCAGGAATCTTGCACACAAAAATTCCATGAGTAATTTGATCCACAACTAATATAGTTAAATCTGTTTTAAGTAAATAGGTTAATGTATAGACCTCATTGGTAATTTTAGAGTTAAGAAGGATCCAAAAATTTCTAGAATGAATTATTAAATTGTGGAACTTGGTATATTATGTGCATGAAGAAGTGCTGTGGGTTTTCACACTTCATCTGAGATAGGCAAAATTTGGTTTTATCCAAATTTTCATTTAATTTTTATAAAAAGATGTGTTTAATTTGACCACTCTCAAGTTGTGCCCAAGTAATCTGTGAAACCTAATCCTTTCCCTTCAGTACTGGGTTTTCCTACCTTGGCTAAGAACTTTCAATAACAATTGATCTCATATTTTAAACACTGGACAGAACTATGAGGCTGGGCCTGGCTGGATGCTTAAGGTACTTGACTCGTAATCTGAGGGTTGTAAGTTCGAATCCCTGTACCATCAAACATGCTCACCCTTTCAGCTGTGGAGGCAATATAATGTGATGGTCAATCCTATTATTCATTGGTAAAAGAGCAGCCCAAACGTTGGCGGTGGGTGGTGATGACTAGCTGCCTTCCCACCAGTCTTACACTGCTAAATTAGGGAACGGCTAGTACAGATAGCCCTGGAGTAGCTTTGTGCAAACTTCAAAACAAACCAAACCAAGAACTTTAATTTAAGCCTTATGAGTTGAACTGTTGGGTTTTTTATTGTCTTTGAAATAGATGTAAAAGTACTAATTCGAAATTGCTTGGTAGTTTTTATAAAGTAAGAGTGCCATGTTGCTTGGATTGACCACTGACAAACTTATTCTAATGGAACTCTGCAGCAGAAGGGAGAAGAATTATATTTCTTGGCCAGTATTAAGCTCTGGCTTTCCTTACAAGATAATACACTTAATGTTAAAAAGTAAAATGCAAGTAGATCATTTTTTATAAGTCTAGGAACATAGGGTTTGCTCACTGAACCACACACTGTGAAATCTGAGAACAGCAGCAATGATAAAACCAGTTAACAGTGTGATAGATCTGTATAAGCAAGACTTTCCATCTCTTGTAAGAACAGTGTACCCTGAAAGCAGGTGATCTCATAGGTAGCTGAAGTTATTAATTTACCATTATTTTGGTGCAAGGTTAAGATGGACAGCAGTATGAGAGGGTTGGAAGAAGTCTCCAAAAATGGACATGTTTTCATTCATTTTAGTTCCAGCTAAAGCGTTATTATAAGCCTGATTCACTGTTACCAGAGACCATACATTAGATAGGTGGGTGTACTCCACGTTTATTCTTCTCGATGGTCCCAGCAGATAACCCAATAATTGCGATGTAAAATATAAACCAATATCTTTCTTTTTAGACAAGAGATGGCGCTAAATACAATCTTTAGCATCTCTTCATTTTAAACACATTTGACCGGCAACGTAAGCAAACTGACTAAAATATTCCTTGGCATTCCTAGAATACAACAACGGAAAGAAAAACAGCAGCCATATTAGTGGTCTAAAGTGTACTGTTATGAAGTTATAAGTCTGAAACATATTCACTATGTTATACATGAAAATAACTTCCTAAATATATAGTTTTCATCAAGAAGTCAAAACTATTCATAAGGGTAATAAGACGTAGCAATGCGTGAATGTTATCACAAAATTTAAAAGTACATATTATTTGCATATATTAGATGATAGTGTACACATAGTATAAAGTTCAATACAAGCTGCTTATAATAAAAATCATAAATGTATACATCTATACATATATATATATATATATATATATATATATATATATATATTAAACTTGTATGACTGATATCAGGAATCTTGCACACTAAAGTTCCATGAGTAATTTGATCAACAACTAATATACATACATATCTACACACACACACACGCATGCATATATATACACACATACAGTCATGTGAAAAAATTAGGACACCCCATGAAAGCATGTGTATTTATGTAACATTTTTGGATATATAGATATTTAATCTCAATTTTAACAATACTGAGAGATTATAGGAATATAACTAAACAGTTAATGCTGAAGAAAAGACCTTTCAAGAGCTATAAATGTCATGCGACAAAAATGCATATTCGAACTGACGAAAAAGTTAGGACACCCTACCCCCTAATAGCTAGTGTTACCCCCTTTGGTCAAAACACCTGTTGACGTATATACAGGCCCAGCATGGCCAGGTGGTTAAGGCACTCAACTCGTAATCTGAAGATCACGGGTTCGAATCCCTGTCACACCAAACATACTTGCCCCTTTTAGCTGTTGGGGCATTATAATGTGATGGTCAATGCCACTATTCGTTGGTAAAAAGAGTTGGGGGTGGATGGTAATGATAAGCTGCTTTCCCTCTAGTCACAGACTGATAAATTAGGGACAGGTAACGGAGATAGCCCTCCTTTATCTTTACACGAAATTACAAACAAATATATACAGGGTGGCCCGTAAGTCCCTATCCATCCATATATCTTATGTATCTGTGTGATGTCACCAGTATTCTTGTGCTCATGTACCCACATACTTTTCACAATGGGCTTACATTGGCCATATTTATCTGAAAAAAAAGAAACAAATTTATAATACATGCGTAATTGAATATAACATAATAACATGTGGATGGGTAGGGACTTGCGGGCCACCCTGTATATATAATACATTGATACATGGTAATATACGATCATTCAGGTTCTCTATGTATGTGGTCAAGTGTATAGAACAGTGGAAACATTAACACATGCTGCATCTTTTGTTTTTGTCATGTATTAACAATCTTTCAGTAAACCACAATTTCCTTTCAATTTGTGAAGACTCTACTCTCTTTTGTACTTAGTGTAATCAATTGAAGCAAACAATTGAGAAGAATCTTGAACAAATCCCTGTTGTAAATTTCCCAAAATAATGAACTTGAATAAACTATTATTTTAGTCATTTCCAAAAAATCGAAGTAGAAATATATTACATCAACAACGACACAACATTAAACTGGAGTTTTTACCATTTATCTCTGACATCAGTTAAAAAATACACAAAACTTAGAGAAAACTTCTCAAACATAAAATTCCTGTTGAATCTGCCTCTAAACTAAGATAAAACTAAAGTGCAATAGCTCTAGAATTTCACATCACAGAAGCCGAAAGATTTGTTTGTTTTAGATTTTCACGCAAAGCTACATGAGAGCTATCTGCGTTACCCTTAATTTAGCAGTGTAAGACTAGAGGGAAGGCAGCTAGTCATCACCATCCACAGCTAGCTCTTCGGCTACTCTTTTACCAACGAATAGTGGGATTGACCATCACATAATAACGCCCCCACGATGTATCTACACAAAACGCTGCAATTTTAAACAAAGAACCAAACATAAATAAATGAAGGAAAATAGCTACTTTAAATGAACGAAACAGCCCTTCTACAAATCAACACTTCATGATGCCTGTACTAGGCTGTGAAGCAATTTGTGGTCATATAACCTCTTTGTTTTTTATATTCTATATATACATTCACATATCACATTAAACTACCTTATCTAAATATGACAATCTTGCTTACACATTTTTACTCATTACTCAGTTAAGTCGTTTCCAAACTTATTTTCTTACTGTCACCTTTGCCCCCCGGCGGGTACAACGGTAAGTTCACGGATTTACAACGCTAAAATCAGGGGTTCGATTCCCATCGGTAGGCTCAGCAGATAGCACAATGCAGCTTTGCTATAAGTAACACACACACTGTCACCTTTTTGTATCATGCCGCAATCTCTGCATATCGTACTCCTTATGAACAACGCCATTTAGTTCTATACGAGAAATAGTTATTCCATACATTTCTCGATTTTATATACAGAAAAGAAACGGTTGAAATAAATTTTATACAAAAGATAGAAAATTGTTCTTCTATTTTGTTAACAAAATCAACATTAAAAATACATAAAAATACCAATAATGAAAAGAAAGACATGCCACTTACAAGAATTCTGTGAATATGAAATTAGATGGGAAGTTCCACCCCCTCATACCATCCTATATCAGTGTCAAGTTATGTGGAAATGTATAAGAAACAGATAAATTGAGGTTTATTTATATCGATAAGAACTATTTCTTTAATTCACTCAGTTAAAGCAGAACACTTAACTACGATTCTTATAAAGAAAAGCAACTTTATTATAAAATTTTTTTTACATATCTACAGTAAATTTAAATTTATCTTGCTTATATATATAGTCATATTTTGTACACGTGTGTTTACATTATTAAATTATTTCATGGATAAACCAAAAATATTAAACATACGAAATAACACTTTCTCCAAACCTCACATACGCATTAAAAAACACCTTTAAAATATGAAAATCTGGTATTCAAAAAAAAAAACAATATTCATAAAATCATTGTACAGGTACTATCTGTTCATTGTCAACTGTCGATTATCAAAGTGACGTATTTTACGAAATATTATGAAAGAATGAAAACTACAACAATAAATTCGTACTGTTTACAGAACTATAATAGTTTGGGTTTAGTACATATTTCTGGAATTTTTTTAAAAGCTATTCAACGTTAGAATTTTCTGTAATGAAAATTAAAGCCTTATACAAGTTTAGGTTTTAATTATATCACCCTAGGAGTTCAAATATATCACTTTCGTTTTAGACACAGTGGTGGGAGAGGTTAACATTACTATTCAAATTTTGTAGAAGACCCGTTATTTTAATGTGCGTAACAGAACAGAATTATTTACAAACAAATACAACGAAAAATACTGTGACCATAAAAACATATATACACTAGAAGTTGTATTTTACTTTATTTGTAAATGTCAAATTCATTTTATTACAAACTGAACTGAGTTTGAGCATCACCTATTTGTAAACTACGTTCTGACACTAGTGTTTAATACTATTTGTACTGACACATCTGGTGAGATACCAATATATTTTCAAACCGAGTTCGGTAATTCGGTAAGTGTTTTAAAACGTGTGTGTGGGGAAGGGGGGGGGGTAATAAAAACTGTAAAAATAAAAATATGTACAATAACATCTATATAGTTTGAAGTTTAGAACACAATCTACTATCTATTTTCGACTCCCCAGACCAATAAGGAAAAATTTTGATAAAGGAATTTATTTTTAGATTGTTCTGGAGTGATCTAACCGTATTATAGTTCAGTGAAATTTGGAAAGACTGCTTTTTTTTAGTTTCGTGCAGTCGGATATAAAATATTACTAATTTGACATTTCTCAATTCAGGGTACTTAACGTTTTACTTGTTATTCTCTGTATCAAGTGATTTTTATTTTAATAAAAAATATTAAATATAACCGTCACTTCAGAACTTTTTAAATTTAAGAAATACCGCATGATCTGTCGGTAACGAGTCAAAAATAGAAAAATCTATGAACACATATTTAAAAGCGTAATCTAAAACAATTAACTTATATTTTTACTGAATCGAGGGTAATACGGAACATAATTACGGTGTTCGTGAAATACCCTTATATTATCAAAAAAAGATCAAATATTTTACCCGAGTTTCACCGATGATGATATCCTTAAAAAATGCAAGTTAACACATATTACTCACAAGCAAAAATAACTTTTCTCTGGGTTTCACTAACAATAACCTTGTAATTTTTAACAACGAACTAATAATAACCTAGTTCGTTCGACTACTTTTTATATAAAAACGCACAACACACGACCTTTGGCATTACACGAATACATGGGATGTTTGTATTACAGAAAAACTTGCGAAAATGGAACATTTTGAAAGCGGACACTATGGAGTATTAATTATATATGGCAAACAACAATATATTAAGCGATCATGATTTATGTATTATGACTTTCAATTCTATATAATGCGCATGATTCATTTGAAAAATGAAACAAAGAATATTTCGATTCATAACATACAAAACAAATTATACTTTGAAATAAGAAACCAAAATGACATTCGATAAGAAATGCAGACATAACAGTCGTATTTAAATAAATAGGTTTGTTAGAACGAAACTCCAAGTGTGATATTATAAAAGTGTAATTGTGTATGAGGTATTATAACTTTTACAATTTGCAAAATAATTTAAAGAAATAATCTGTACTATACTGTACAGCACTAGTGTAACTCTTCTAACATTAGATACGATTCCATCCATTATTGTACAAAACTTCAAAACCTGTGAAAGGTTAGGCCTTTCTTTGTCAGGTTGCAAGTCTTTATATTTTTGTCTTTAATTTAATTTTTGGGCCTATATATTTTTCCGAACACCAGAAATGTATAATTATTAAAACAGTTTTATATTTTGTAATTACAGATATGACACTGTGATCTTAAGGGATATCATATTTTTCTCTCTATATTACATATTAATACATGTTGCCCCTCACCCTTATTATATGTAATACTGGGTACATATACAAATCTATGACTATTTAATGTATACCCTTCCTTCGTTACAAGTATTAATTAAATATATTACTCATTACCTAATTATTTCCAAGCCACGTGATCAGTACATTACATTTCAGATGTGAATATTTTGTGAATTCATGGGCAACACAGCAATAAGAAAGTATAAATCATTTCATACTATCACGTGGTACAAAGGGTCTTTTGAGGGAAGTTTGGACTTCAAAAAAAAAAATTACGTTGTTACACATAAGTTAGTATATCGATTTCTTACTTTGTAGCAATAAAATATTTATCTATTTTTACAAAATTTGAGTAAGATTTCTAGAGCATACCAAAATTCTTTAATCGTTCTTCAAGTATTTCACTTACCATTTTGAATACTTTTATATAGGTTTAAATATAACCTGGTTGTCAACATAGGTCATAGTGAAGAACAAGGAAAACTCTAAATTATCCCAGAGTTCAATTGGAAGAGCTTGGCAACTTCAGAGACGTAAATCACAATGTCTGTAGCATCTGATATCTTTTGGAAATGACATGAATATATATACATCTAAACACACACACTTGATATGATAAGATGAGCTCAGTTTCCACTTTTTAGTTTTTTTATTGTGTTTTTGAGAGCTTGACGTTTGTTACAAAACCAGACCCTCACTACTTCCCTTTCATAATTTAAGTGTTCAGCTAATTCTGTCATCTCAGACCCTGAGGAAAAAAAAAAAATTATATGACAATATATACCACAATTAAACTGTTCAGTTAATTCTGTCATCTCAGATTTTGGGCAAAAAATCCACAAACTAAAAAAATTATATGATAATAGAAACCACACAAAAATAGTAGTGTTTTAAGACTGAGAACACGATGACAGAATCCACAAAGAATACATATATATGCATGCACATCTTTTTATCTATACCTATTAACTCTATGCAGTACAGATGGAGGGAGGAAAGACAAAGCGTACATGCTACAACAACTTACACAACCATTCTACACAATATTACACATCTGACGTCAGAGTTGTTCACCATTTCATTTCAGTCTACAATCATTAATTTAGCAAGAGTTCTTTGTAGAGAAAAACAGATACCAGATGAAATGTACAGTGATACTGGCGAAAACTGTAGATATGGAATTTAGAGGTTCAAGAGATTTGGCAAATGCAATATGTGAACTGTATGATGGATAAAATTATTATTTTTTATTTATAACACGAATGTCACCTTGCTCTCAGACCTGTCAGAGTGATGTTGTCACTTCACTGACATATAGCTTTGTAACTCACCTGATTTTTTTTTTTACATACAACACTTATATAATTTCTTAAAAGCTTGCCACGTGCTCACACAGATATGCCTGGTAAATTTTAAAAGCTTGCTACGCGTCACATAGATATGCCTGGTAAATTTTAAAAACTTGCTATATAACATAGATACATACAGTGAATTATAAAAGCTTGTTATATGTCACGTAGATATGTATGGTAAATTTTGAGAGCTTGCTACATGTTACATAGATATGTATAATAAATTCTGAAATATAATCAACATTCTGTCTCCCTTAATGGGTTCATCCAATGGAGTGAGCTACGCATATCTCCCATGTTTTAATATAGTTTCACGTAACATCCAAGATACACACATGAACAGTAAGATGTATACTGGTTTTTTGATTTTACATCGCTTACTTACACATAACACATCCAAGATATGTACACAAACACTACGATATGTACTGTTTTGTTCGTTTTTTTTACATTGCTTACTTACAAATAACACAAAACTAACCTGAAGGATGGGTATTGTTTTCAAAAAACTTATTCAGTACTTCAATAGCTGCAGGTGAGAAAGATGTCCTTCTTTTTCTTTTCTTGCTTGGTTCACTCCCAATGAACTCAGTTAAGTTGGTACTTCCATTTTTGTACCTCTCTTCTGCTTCTTTCATCCATCTTTCAAGCACAGGTTTGATCTTTTGAGCACTTTTAGGAGTTATGTCTAGTTTTTCAAACCTTAAAAGAACAGAGAAAGAGAGAAAGAAATTTATATTCACATGATTCAATGTTTTGCCTACTCCTGAACTCAAGTAATAAAATCACAAAAATGTATAACTGGTTTTATTCTATTAAGCACTGTGTAAGCCTTTTTGTAAATTCAAAATTTTATCTTAAATATCTGACTTACCTACAGATGGCACTTTGGCTGTACGAAGGACCTTCTGTTGCACTTAAGGCTTGTCCAACTTGAGTTTGAGTCAGGCCAAGAGATAAACGGCGAATTTTGAAAGCTTTGGCAAAGTCTTTGATCTCTTCAAGATTGATTCCATCAACAATATTTGATGTTTGATTACTGATGGTGTCTGTAGAAATATAGATTTTTAAGAATTATGGCTATCAAATAAATATATATATGGGCACAAAAATAAATGTATTAAAGCATGCCCTTTTCATAAGTAGATTAGATATTTATAAAACTGTGAGACAAACAAAACTTAATTCTAACATAACTTTAATGTTGATAAATCATTTCATTTACATTATTAGCAACATCACTTATCACTTTTCATTATTTCAAATAAAGTGTTGGAAAAAACAAAACAAAAACAGGACCTGTTACTACAGAAAAAACAAAACAAAAACTGTTTACTTCAGTCAACACTTCACCATTATGGATTCACTGGGTAAAATGAACACTGGTTTGTCCCACTGAAGCCAGAATGGTGAAATATTGACTTAAAAATCAAACAGAAACCCTATAATCCGAGCACTTTCTAAAGCTGGACCTTTCTTCTTCAGGTGCAAACTGGGAGTGGTAGTGCAATTGAAAGAGTGATATACATAGATGGTTCATATATTCATAAGTACTCTTAATTTATAATATGAACATGGATGTAAACTGACCAAACAAACTAAATCAATTTTACATGTATGCTATTTGGGGATTACCATGAAGCACATCTAAATACAACTTTTCCATCAAATATTACCACTTTCCATAATATAAAATACTAATAAAAATTAGATGATATATACAATTGCTACCTAAAATCTTTATTTTACAAATAAAACAAAACATTTAAACAAAACTTTTTAAATTGTGAGTCACTAAAGAGTGTTACTGCTTTACTGTTCACACTGAAAAGGGAACACCACAACTATGAGGTAAAAAACTAAGCCTTTTTGTATTAAAGCAGAAATCTGTTTCTTCTTGCTTTGGCCTAATTTGATGTACAAGGCAACGGTTTTAATTTTTCATTAAATTTTGTCAGTACTTGTTAAACTAATACACTAATAAAATACAATATGTAAAAAGCAACTACACACACATACCCACCTCAATATAGCAAGTAAGAATAAAATATGTTGACACACATGATGCATAAGATATTACATCCCTCGAACTAAATTAATATTTAATAACCAACTATACTTTGATTGAAGTTAACACCTACAAATTAATTCCTTTTGTACACAAAAGACATGGTTTATCTTATCACTATCCAACTTCAACAGAAAATCCCACTACAACATGTGTTTTATACCTTAACTTAACAAAGACTGGTTATTACAATAACTATAACACGTTGGCTCCCAAGCCTATTTTGCTGATACTTTCCAGGGCCCCACTAGTCATTTTACAATTACTTATTGTGTCCCAGCCAGTAAGAGGTCCTTTAAAAAGAAAGCAGAGCAAGACTCACCTGAGGGTCGTGTGGGTCTTACTAGAAGACTATCATGAGCCACCTGTAGGTCATGTGAGAGCCAACGTGTTGATAACACATATAGCATGTTTGTATCTTGTATAATATCAAGCTACTCGTGCATGATGCATATCAGGACAACAACTGTGATAAACCACAATAACAATAAAACTGACATTAAATATTACTTCCACTAAAACTTTGTATTTTGTAGCTCAAGCTGTCTAATGGTACTGAGAAAGACAATGGGTGAAAAACTCAGCAGTACATTGAAACCACAAAGATGTAATTGATAAATTTATATTTTTAACAGAAAACCAGTTTGGGCTTTTTCAAAATGGCCATGGTAATAATTATCAAATCTGTTCTTCTGAAAGAGGTCATGCCTATACATTACAACTTGATTATATAACCTTTCAACAGACACAACTCCTGCTGTCAATTAGGCTTAAAGGAAAAAGTGCCACCTACAGTCAAATACAAAAACTAAGAGTCACTAACATTTATTCTTAATGGAAACCCATACAAAATCAATAGAGTTAAACAGTCTAAATTACTGTCCATTTATTGATTTTTTCATACTTGTTATAATGTTTCAGAAGACAAACATTAAATGAAATTTTATGAAGGATTATTATACCAACAATATTTCTTTAATGAATACATGCTAACATTAATTTGCCAACTTTTACTTCTTCTGTAAAGACATACTTTTATGTGGCACATGGAGAACATTTTCTACAAATCTGTAAGAATGTTTATTTTTAAAAGAATCCACAGGGTTCCCACACTATCGACAGAAACAAATTGAAAAAGAATTCCTGAATTTCCAATTTGTTTATTTTCAATTTATCAGTAAGCTACATGAGGGCTATCTGCACTAGCCGTCCCTAATTTAGCAGTGCAACTGGAAGGCAACTATTCATCACCACCCACTGACAACTCTTGGGCTACTTTTTTACCAATGAATAGTGGGATTGACTGTCACATTATAATATCCCCACAGTTCAAAGGGCAAGTATGTTTGGTGTGATAGGGATTCGAATCCACAACCTTCAGATTACAAGTCAAATGTCTTAACCACCTGTCCGTGCCGGTCCATCTGAATTTCAACAATTACTTTATCTTTCTTAGAATTGCTAGCTTAAAGTTACTGCTTTTTTTCCTTTGTAAAAACAACATTTCATCAACCCATAATTTGAAAGAGATACTGGCAGGTTCATCAAGCACTATTCTTAACAAATGCTCATGAAAAAATATTATATCCAAGAGAGAAGAAAAATATATATACCACACTGCACCTGGGGGAGTGTTGCAAACTGCAGGAGGGGAGCACTAATTGCAATATTTGCATGCATGTGATTTATTAATTTCAATGTTATAAGTGTGTGTGTTTTTCTTCAATTTTCCAAATAAAAATTACAGAATAAAAGTGGATTATGTGTTGGATTACTACTGCTGTCACACAAGGTATGTTTTATAAAAAATACCAAGGGGAAGGGGATTATTATTCATGGGCCATACAGTATATTTAACATTTTCAGACTTTTTGTGACCAACTAATCTACCAACATAAGTACCTGTTTTGCCAGCCCATGTACTTGCTCGCCAATTAAAGCAAAAGTTACAAGTCATCTTGAGACCATGGCTCCTGTACCATCATTTCCTTTACTCTGACACACCTGTGCCACCCAAAGTTTCATTTATAGCTTCAACAACTATGAAAACTTCAGTTATAAAACATTACAAAATAAAGTAACAAGTATGAGTCAAATGTTTGGAAGTATAATTATTTGACGTATGACAATTTTTAAATGATTCCTATACGAGGCTATAATTCAAGTTTTTTAAAATGGCAGTTTTCAGAAAGGTTGAAAATTAGTAGTTTCAACTCACCTATCCTAACATTGAAGTCAAACTATCAAACAATTGTAGTTGAATACAACTGTCACAACAATATATGGTGCTCTAACTCTCTAAGTGCTATACTGCAAGAGCAGTTTGGAGACTTATTACTCAGAAATACTTGAGTAAAATCAATACATCATTGGTCTTGATGGTGACTTGTGAACACATGCACAAACTTATTGACATCTGACTATAGCATGGTCCTTGTTGTAAGGTAATTTCTGATAGGATAAATCTGTACATATGTCGATGACATAAACCATAAAATCCACCAATGATACACAATTTTACAGTCTATAAGCTGAATGATGACTAGCCGAAGTTATTCTCCTGAATTGTGTAGATTTTCCAAAGCTGTCAAAAAACTCCAGAATATTTCCAGACCAGGAAATATTTTTAACACTCCTATGAAAAGTAGGGCCTAATAGGCCCCAGAGCAACTTGAAAGGTTATTAATATTAGACTAATAATTTTGTATTTAAATGAAATTGCCATTTAAATCCATTAATGAATGGATTAACGAGATTCCCACTGTCCCTATCTACTATCTAGCGAAACCACAGCCAGGGGAACGGGCTTGGAGAAATCAGGACTAGAAACGTCTTTTCGTAGGAGTGTTAAAGAAATTTGGGAATTTTTTTTTTATCAATTTCAAAGTGTTGGGAACCCTGATTTTATTTTTATTGTTTCATACAAATACTCAGCTGATGAGCAGCATGATTCACAGGTAATTAACCAAATCCACATTCAGCTTAATTTAGACCTCGTAAGTTTAATTTATGGTCAGAGTTTTATAGTTTATAAATAAATAATGGATATACTAGCCTGTATTCTGAGAAAACATACTTGAAACTTGTATTGTAGCAATAGTTGGGGAGACATCTGCAGAAGAAGAAATTTCCCCTGTGATATTCTGCTGTGTTGCATGAGAAAGAGGGGTTTCCTGTGCTTGAGGTAAATGCTGAGATGTAGTCTGTAACAAGCAACGATTGTACCCACACAATTCTTACAAAATAAATGTTCACACACAAACATATATTTCTTTAGAACCTTTCCTTTACAAGATTGGAGCATAGTTGCTGCAATGGTAAAAACAATAAACAGATTTCTTGTATGATACAATGAATTATAACAAGTTTGAAAATTTAAGATAAATTCTTGATGTTGCTTTGTGTGTGGAATTAGATACATTCTCAAATACACCAATGGAAATTGAACCAAAAACTACCAGTGGGGGGTATCCAACATATAATTCAACACAAACTGATCAATCTCACATCTTCCAACTACTTTTTTTTATATTACATAAAAATATTAACTCTTGCCATACAGACACTGTTTTCTACATGTGCCATTAAATTACATTCACAATTAAACTAATTTATTTTCAAATAAACTTGGCATAAAAACACAATTAACCCTTTCGCAATAAGTATGGATCAAAGGTCATGTCATCATATCTGTTGACCACATTCAAATCTTCACTGATCTATTATTTTATGAATGAATACCAATAAGTTTGGTATCAAATTGTAAATTATAATTCATATGTTAGTATTATACATTAGTTAATTTCTTAATTTAAAAGTAAATATTAAAACAAAATTGCTATGCACCAATTTTTGCGAGTCAAATTATATGTTAAATGCAGTTTTGGTTCAAATTAAATGTTTGGGATGTTTAAATACAAAGTCTATAGTTTTTCTTAGGAAATAGAAACTCAAATTACCAACACTGACAAGTTAAGAGCTTCCTATCTTTTCCATTTCCAAGATATTAACACATTTGCTAAACCAAACAAGGTGGTTTTGGACACCTCTTCCATTTTTGGAAATACTTGTTTTCAAACACTTATTTTGCTTTATGACATGTTTACAGCCAATTGGAAATTATGAAGAGAGAAGGTAAGATGAAATAGTGATTGAAAAATAATTTTTTTGACCCAAATACAGCTTAGTTGCTAAGCCAGATAAACTATAGTGGAAGTTTGCGGTATTGATACCGATTTCCTGATAATATGGAAACTTTTGTGAATACATGCATACATTTTAAAAAATTTGCATCATAACTTTGGTGAATATGCGCTGGGTGGAATCTATCCAAACCCACAGTCAAAGAGGTACTAAATCAAGGATTAATGTTGTATAAGTTCTATGTTCTTAGTTTTATAAGGAAATATATAAAACAAATACTCAGTATCACCGTACTATCAGAATTATGACTTTTGCTCTATAGGTATCCACTCTTCTCTACTTTATTTACCACCTTACTGAAGACTACTGCAATCTGAGATAAATTACATGTTATAATATTTTTATCACTCAGGCTTTCAATCTTATTTGGTTACAGAGCCATAAAATCGAATATTAGACCTTTCTTGTCACCCCCCCCCCTCCACCACCACTTCCCTTCTTTCATAAATTACATTATGTAACATAAAGTTTTTTCTTGGATAGTATGTGTTATTTCTTAATTGCTTATGTTGTAAAAGTACAGAAAATGGCCATTATTCCCTTCAAACTTTGCTTTTGTGACCTGGATAACGAAATTTAAAAATTGACCTATTTTCTATGTGAAAATGGGCAAATTTACACATTTTCATTTACATAAGGTCTGAATAAAACAACATGTGGATCAAGATTTACATGTATTTACACTAAAGTTATACAAAAAATGAACAAAAACGTTTAGAAGTGAGTAGTTTTTTGAGATTTGCAACTGTAATGTAAATCACTTTCACGTATCAGCCCCCAAATATAGTCTCCCATCATATTTTTGCTATAGCTACCAAGTCACAAAAGCAAAGATCGAAGAGCAAAATAAGTCTTTTCCATTTACTTTAGGCATAAGCAATTGAGAAATAACACTTTCTGCCCAGGAACAAGTAAAAATTTTGTTACATAGTGTTATCAATAGTTGTTTCTGATGGTCAATACTATGATATTTATAATCAATAGAAAAACCGAGGTTTTAGCCAACAGTGTAAAATATTACATTGTTTTCCTACAGAGAACTGTCTGTTTCACTTTTAGTTTGAACTTTATTCTAACAGGAAACACAGTGACAAGCTTAACTGAATATTTAATAGCTCGTGTTACATAGTTAGAAAGCCAGAAAAATTATTATAGTTATTGATATTTTTCCCTTTTGTATGTTATTATTCTGTTTTATGTGCATAATTTAATTAAATAAAAAATTATTTAGTATGGTAATACAATTTGTATAAAAAGGGGTGGTTAAGTTTTATTGACAGTAGTAAATGGCAAAAAAAGACCCAGGTAAGTATTACATTTATGGTTTTTCATGTGTATTATATATTTATTACAATTATAAAAGTAACTAAAACTTAAAAACTTATTATGTTAGCTAAATTAAGATAAAGAACAGTAATACTGTTTCATGAGATACACTCTTGAGTAGCTTCTATGTTACATAATTTGTTAGGGTCATGTAAACTACATTTTGGCTAAGTGATTTAAAGGTTGTGTGGCAGGATTATTAGTCATAAATGCAGGATTTATGGGGCAATAAAACAATAAACTTTAAATAGAAACACAGGTTACAAGATTTAAGGTATTTGAAACAAACAAATGTAGTTTTGTGTTACAATCTGAAGATGCTTTAGAAAGATAAAAAAAAAGGGAACTTTGATTTATTTCATATTTCTTTATAGTGATTATGTGGTTGGTCAAATTAATCGACATTTTATAGAATTATAATAGAGAGAATAACAAAAGAAAAAATAAAGTTTTACTGAAAGACAAATGTTTGAAATTTATTTAGGATGTCTTAGAGATTATGCTCATGAAATCTGACAGTTTTCAGATAAAGAAAAGTATCTTGAATATTAAAATAAAAATCATTTTGAAGAGGAAGCAGTCAACACTTTGACTTCACATTTTCATGTAATATTTTTAGGGAAAACACTTCATTAAACACTTTTCAAAAAAATAGTCCTTAATGCATATTGAAACCTTGCAAAATTCTGTGAAAATAGACTGAACACATTAGAAGTTACAGTATGGAAACTATAAACTTCAATTTGAAGTCACAAATTTGGCACACAATGTTTCATACAGAACATTATGTAGTTATTTAGAACAACAACAAAATATGTTGTTATGCAAATGACAAGACAATACATTTTTCAAAACATTGAAATGAAGAATCACAAATATTTACAATTATGATCGAAATCATAATGAAACAAAAGCCACAGAAATATTAAAACATTACTGAAATAACATAAGTTATACATTAGGGTTAGCAAAAACCATATACTGTCCAAAAAACTAAAAGTAGTAACATAACTATATCCAAGTGATGTTTAATGACAAACAATTAAAACCTTAATGTGTGTGCAACTATACATGTCAGAGCCCCCCATGTGTGTGCGTGTGTCTGTCTGTCTGAGCTACCTGCTGTGTCAACAATGGGGAATCAAACAACAGGTTTTAGTGTTGTAAATCCATAGCCTCACTGCTGATCCTCTGTGGGTCTATACTGCACACTAAATCCACAAATGCAACTTGTTACAAAATGACACAGCCATTTTCACAAGATCTTTGATATTATTTGAGTTTTCTTACTGATCAGTATAGAACATCACAAAGCTTTTTCAAGCAGAATGTCTGTAATGCTTTACCATATATCTAGCCCAAAAGTATGAATTAAGAATCATACAATAAATAACATAAAAATTAGATACACGCAGAATTCAGTTCAACACTAAATAAAATTCTAATGTTTATTTTTTTCTAACAAATATGTTTTAATCACAATTTCAGTCATGAGTTTAGTTAGCTCTCACCTGCACAGAAGAGGGTTTTGATTGGCCACCTAGTTGGGCTGTTACCATAGCAACTTGTTTTAAGGAGAGTTGAGGTGTCGGTTGTTGGGCTCCTAAAGCTTGTGTATTAGTTGTTATGGCAACTGCTGAGGGCTGAAATAAGAGTAACAATTAAACTTAATATTTAATTAAGAGTTCCCAGTTAATATTTAAAAACTATGAACACAGCGATTTAAATAGTGGATCAGAAACATAAAACCAGGGAGTCAAATGTTTCAGTCAGTAACAACTGTCACCTTCTACAGACTAACATATATACATAGGATGATATTCAGGCTCTAACGACAGCGTTTGATGTCAGTACACTACGCAGGCTCTAACGACGACGTTTGATGTCAGTACACTACGCAGGCTCTAACGACGACGTTTGATGTCAGTACACTACGCAGGTTCCAACGACGACGTTTGATGTCAGTACACTACGCAGGTTCCAACGACGACGTTTGATGTCAATACACTACGCAGGTTCCAACAGCAACGTTTGATGTCAGTACACTACGCAGGTTCCAACAACAACGTTTGATGTCAGTACACTACGCAGGTTCCAACAACAACGTTTGATGTCAGTACACTACGCAGGTTCCAACAACAACGTTTGATGTCAGTACACTACGCAGGTTCCAACAACAACGTTTGATGTCAGTACACTACGCAGGTTCCAACAACAACGTTTGATGTCAGTACACTACGCAGGTTCCAACAACAACGTTTGATGTCAGTACACTACGCAGGTTCCAACAACAACGTTTGATGTGAGTACACTACGCAGGTTCCAACAACAACGTTTGATGTGAGTACACTACGCAGGTTCCAACAACAACGTTTGATGTGAGTACACTACGCAGGTTCCAACAACAACGTTTGATGTGAGTACACTATACAGGTTCCAACAACAACGTTTGATGTGAGTACACTATACAGGTTCCAACAACAACGTTTGATGTTAGTACACTATACAGGTTCCAACAACGTTTGATGTTAGTACACTATACAGGTTCCAACAGCAACGTTTGATGTCAGTACACTACGCAGGTTCCAACAGCAACGTTTGATGTTAGTACACTATACAGGTTCCAACAACAATGTTTGATGTTAGTACACTATACAGGTTCCAACAACAATGTTTGATGTTAGTACACTATACAGGTTCCAACAACAACGTTTGATGTTAGTACACTCTACAGGTTCCAACAACAACGTTTGATGTTAGTACACTCTACAGGTTCCAACAACAATGTTTGATGTTAGTACACTATACAGGTTCCAACAGCAATGTTTGATGTTAGTACACTATATAGGTTCCAACAATGTTTGATGTTAGTACACTATACAGGTTCCAACAATGTTTGATGTTAGTACACTATACAGGTTCCAACAATGTTTGATGTTAGTACACTATACAGGTTCCAACAGCAACGTTTGATGTTAGTACACTATACAGGTTCCAACAATGTTTGATGTTAGTACACTATACAGGTTCCAACAATGTTTGATGTTAGTATACTATACAGCATCTATAATATCTATCTTATAATCATCAAATACTACCCTCCCTTTATCATGTCTCAAGTGTTCTACTACAATTTTAGTTTTTTGTTTACTCTTAATGTATTTAAAGAAATACTAACTGTTAATTTTTAGATTTTCAGTCAACCTTTTTCACACATTCTTTCTGATGTCCTAATTTCCTGTTTCAACAACTTTCTTGATATTCATTAATTTTCTAAATCTCCTGTCATATGACTCTTACAAAAAAACTAATTAATTTTTGTTGTTGGAGCATTTTCAATGGAATTCTGGACTAAATATCCATGAAACCTTTCAAACTGGTATGTTGAGATGTTTTGTACTACTTGAGAGAAAGTAAACAGAACAGTAAATAAAGAATAATGAAGCAATGAATGTTTAGTAGTTTTGAACATTACAGCAAATGCTTATTAATAGTTTATCAAGTTTACATTATACATCCTTAAGCATTATAGAAACTAAATATACGATAAAACAAAAAATTATTTAGATTAATATATTTAAACATTCAACACAATTAATAAAGACAAGCTAGAAAATGTCCCCACACTACATACTTTGGTTATTTGTTGTTAAGCCTAACATTACACAATGGACTATGTGTGTTCTACTCACTGTGGATACAGAAGTTAATTTTTAGCAATATAAACTCTCAGACTTATCACTGAGAGCCACTGGAACTGAAGTTTGAAAGCAATAACTTAATTTAATATTTACATAAATTTGATTTATTGATGTGCTTTATTCTGTTATTAAAAAATCAAAATTTTAGTAAAAGCACTTTGGGTGCCATCTAGAGAAACTATCCAAACATTCAAAATTAAAGCATACATTGCTCATCTATAAACATTTCCACACATTTGAATCACTTTGCACCCACCTGTGACTTGGACACTAATGCTATTGGCTGATTAGTAATTGGTGGAGAGGTCTGTTTTTCTTCCTGTACTGTTAGTTGTTGTTGTACAAGTTGCTGTTGTTGAAGCTGAGCTGCTAGTTGTGGTACCATCTGAATTACATTAGCAGGCAACTGGTTGGTTGAAAGAATTGGCTGAGTATAAACCTACAGGGGAAAAAAACATCAACACAATATTTTGTCCACCTGACAAAACACTTCAGACTTCAATTTGTGGAAACAAATTTCTCTCTCTCTTTCTTTAATATGTACATGCATCACTTTTTTTTTTACCAAAGGGATGTTGAAGTTATTGCAATAAATAATATACAAATTAAAAATTTAACAAATTGTGTAAAAAAAGATTCCATTATAAAATGAATATCCCCGTATTATTAGGAATGCAAATATGGGTAAAGATAATATTATATTATTTAGGCTGTGTGTATCTTAATAATACTTTAAGATATACAGTATGCATATACACAAACTTCATCTGAAATGGAACTAAGTAACAGCTGCTTCATTCTGTTGATCTGTTTAGTTTTATTTTATATTAGAGATTCTGTATTATTGTTTTTGTTTCAGAAGTTCACAAGAGCTCAATGACCACCTAAATTACTCTATCTTAATTTTTAACTGACAAACCAGATGGAACACAGCAAATTAATAGCACCCACCACCACCATATCACAGTCTACACTAATCAAAAACAAAGTGAGACTTGAGCATTACTCTCATACTGCACCTTAAACCTCAAAGTGTGGCAATGAGACCGAAACTATGGATCTTTAGCACTCCTACGAAAAGTGGGGCCTGATAGGCCCCAGAGCAACTTGAAAGGTTATTAATATTAGGCTAATAATTTTGTACTTAAATGAAATTGCTATTTAAATCCATTAATGAATGGATTAATGAGATTCCCACTGTCCCTATCTACTATCTAGCGAAACCACAGCCAGGGGAACGGGCTTGGAGAAATCAGGACTAGAAACGTCTTTTCTTAGGAGTGTTAGATTTATAGTCTCAGTATGCTAACTGATGTGCTACATGCAATCCCCAAATCACTGAATCATGTACACCATACACACTCTATCACATAAAGTTTTGAACTGTATTGAAATCTCATTACATTTCACATAAATTGCTCTAGTATCATTTTATGTGGCCTCTTAACAAAAATATTCACGCTCAATTTTTTTCACCACAACTGTTAAGCCTAATCTCCATGTGATGAGCTCTTGAAACTTGTAACCATACAAAAAATTATCACATTGTAAAAAAAAAGTTTGTTAAACCTATATATCTAAATATTAAAAAATACTTAGTACTCAACAAAAAAAGAAAAAGAAAAATAATATTACAGGCAAAACACGAAGGAATTAAACTGTTTCCTATATCTCATCTGTTTTATTTTAATTTAAAAAAATAATAAAAATATCATTCACTTCTAGTGACTGCCTGTTTTTCATAACAGGCTGACAAGTTTTCTTTTTGACAAACAATTGCTTTCTAAACAACTGAAAATTCATACCTTACTTTAATAACTTGTATTAATATTACCTATTTTATGTATAATACCAAAGGAAGAAGACAGTTAAAAATAAATACCTGTGGCCCCACAGCTAACACCTGACCAGAGGCATTGGTCAGTAACTGAGGCATAGCTGATAATGGACTTGCTATATTTGTAGCAGTAACCATTGACTGTGGTTGAATACTTGATGTAACTACAATTAAATAAAAAATAATAGTTCTATTACATAAATATTATTATAGTAAAGTACAAATACTTAAAAACATCTTTGTAATGCAAAGGCAAGTTATAGTTTTAAACAATACATTACATAATGACTACCAATTGTTCTATAACCTCATAAAAAACAGAATGTTACCTACAGAACATCATCAATTACAGCACTTAAATTTGAAACAATTTTCAGCATACTGATAACTCTGTAATCCAACAAAATATGTTAGAGATAATTAACAATTCAACAGGTGTCAGAAGAAATTAAACAATAATAATCATAAGAAAATACAGAAGGTATGAAATCTCTTTAAAAAAACAACTAAGTTTCATATGAACATTCCACTTTCAAAGGTGTCAAAATGTTTTATTCACAAACCATTAAATGGTATCAATTGCTTTTTTGATAACAGCAAAACAGAAAGTAATGTTAATTAGCTATTATTTTAGTATTTGAAGCACAGTCGAGAAACTGTTAAAGAAACAGTCAATATATTTTGTTCACAAACCATAAGATGATATCAAATGATATCTTTTTTGTGCATATTTTTTTATTTACGAATGTTGATTATTCAACATGCAAACTAATATTGGTTTTAAGATTAAACATAATTTTTTATTCATCAGAGAATTGTCAGATTTCACATATAAATTGTTTATAACCTCCTAACAACCTCCAGAAAATTAAACGTTTTATAAAACAACATATTTTATTTCTTATTTTCACTATTTTATTCTTCACGTGTTTAATTAATTTGATTGACCTCGTAGTCAACATAGAACACTAGAATACAGATATAAGTTCCAAATTTTCGTCCAAGAATTACTAAAAATTATAACAAGAAACCACAGTTGAAATAGCTTAAATCTCATAACATTTTACACATAAATATTTACTACTATTATTTTATTGACCTTTCAGCAAGGTCTGACTAACATTTCACAAGTTAAACCTGGAAGCATACAGCTCATGTTACCACATGCAATAGTATAAAAACTGGTCTTTAAAAAGTTACCCGAGTTTGTCATGTTCTAGTGGACCACTACTTTATAAAATACAGTCAGACTTTTGTTATAATATGTTACATATTTATATAAATTATTACTATTTACATATAATTTCTTAAATTTCAGTTGTTTTTCTTAAAACATAGAACAGTAAATGAAATACAAAACACAATTCTCATACAGTTACAAACTTTAAATTTGTTTACTGCTTGCTGTAATTTTCTAAGCCTTATCAAATTTCACACATAGGAATATAAAACAAAATAATTACAAATAAATATTACAGAATTCCAGTATAACTTATCAGGTTTAGCAACCAAGCTGTATTTGGGTCTAAAAAAAATATTTATTTAGCTCAATAATGTCTTATCATCCACTTGGAATCTACCTCCAGAAAAAGGGTTTTGCACATAATTACTTTAGCTCAGAGAACCATGTGGGGGACATTCTGAGCTTTTGATTGGTTATTCACATGTCATAGACAGAAGTAGGTATACACAAGCAAAGATTTCCAAAAACAGAAAGAAGTGGGTGGGAATCACTGTGTTTGATGCACTAAATATAACAATATTTCAAAAAATAGAAAAGACAGGAGGTTCTTATTTTATAAACTAATTTGTCGACATTGGTAATCTGAGTTCCTAACTTGTAGGAAACTACAGACTTATATTTGGACATAAATATCAAATCAGAATCAATGCTGCATTCAACATACAATATGACACACAAAAATCAATATTTATGATTTCTTTTTAATATTCACCTTTAAGTTAAGAAATGAACTAATTTATAATACTTAAATTTGAATTATAATCTACAATTTGATACCAGACTTACTGATAAACATCCATAAAATGATAGTTCAATAAAAATTTGAATGCAAGTCTACAAACTTGATGATACGGCCTTTGACTAGTCAGATCCATCTCAGAGGATTGATAGAGTTTTATAGAGACCAAAACAAATGCACTCTACTGAAGGGACATATAATTCTTTAAACAATCTTGATCTGACATTGAAGAACTATAAACAAACCTGCTGTATTTGTGGAAGAGATGCCAGGAATATGAAATGTCTGAGAAAGCGACTGAAGATTTGACAATGTTGTATTAAAAATTTGTCCGTTAGAGGCTACCATTTGGACTATTTGGTTTCCAGCAAACTGAGATGCTGGAATGGTAATTAGTTGTTGAATAGCAACACCTAGAAAACATAAAAAATGTTATTTAATAAAACAAAATCATCACATCAACAGAAAATTAACAAATATTCAAATTAATAGTGTACAATTAATTTAACTGACCTGAGTAGCAGCACTGGTTCAGATCAATAATAATAAAAAATATTTAAACAATAATCTCACTATATTTAACAAACCTACGTTCCCAGAACTAAGTAAAAGTATTTTAGGCACAATCATTAGAGCTGGGTAATTACTGGAACTGATAATAGATTAAACCTCAAGCTCTTAATTAATTACACTCAACTAATCTATTATTCTCATATGAAACTTGAATTGTTGGAAAAACTGAAAATAGTAAGAATTTGAAACTTGTTTGGTCAATACATCTATCAACTGAATGCTCTCTTGACTAACACTTGAAGATGTTAGTACGTTTCATGTGGATGATAATTCATAATTCATTTCGGTTATAAACAGTCCATAAAACATATAAAGTCAGTTAGCAAGAACAGTCTCAAAACCGAGAGAGGGAAGGAACTTCTATGGTAAGTTTGACATATTTATTGTTCTATTAGCAAAAGCAGAAGAGAAGAGATACAAATTTTATATTCTTTGTTGTAAGTTGGAATTCATAATCACCTGAAACAGACAGCAGTCTATTTCTCAATGTTAGAAAACTGTAAAGTGATGAAATCAGATGTGTCATGGAACTCAACTAAATTAAGATTATGAACCTTTTAAATTGTATTTTTTTAATTTGTGGAATTCAAAAGTTACAACTTACATGACATAAAAACATAATCTGGAAGTTCTGTTTTCTTATCAAATATACTGACCATACATTGATAAAAAGCTGCTTAATTACACTTTGAGTGCAACGCTAAAGGACTGTGAGATATAGCTTGTGAGACAGCCATAATTAATCAAAATTACAATTATTAATATTTTTATTATTCTAGCTATCCAAACTATTGAAATATTGCCATTATGATTTCCTACTATTATTTCTGATTAAAGGTTCTTCAGCATGAAAATAATTAATTAATTGAAATTAATCCAACAATGCAAGTCTCATATTAAAATAACAAATTATTTGAATGTAAACAATTGAGCCCAACAATTAATTGATTATCAAATTCTTATCTCCTAATCAGATAATTCTAAGTTACTTCTTTTTATACACATCAAAAACATTGTTTCTGGGATGTAGCTAAATTTATGGTGTTTGCTAGTCTTACTGTGATCATCCTTTGAAATACAGTTTCTCTTGTACTAAATTTAATTAACATATGCTTAACAGTTTGTTTCTCAGAGATTAAGATAAAACAGAGCATGAATAATCATTTACAATAATCAAAACTGTAAAATTTTAAAACAAAAATTTCTTGTTGAAGAAACATCACCACCACCAATAGTTTAATCTTTTTCTTAATACAAAAACAGGATAAATTTTGCTATTGCATAAAATTATCCTTATCTTTCATCAACTAGCTTTGTTTTCAAAATATTTCGAATAAATGAAAAAGTTGAAAAACAAACAAAAAACAAGTCAAACTCTAAGTTTTATTGGTTATAAAAACACGTTCTAAATGCACATACTGTTTTTGTAAAAGTAGAAATTTGTATCATACATTCCCCATAATAAACAATCTGTATATTTATTCAGTTAGTTTATCAATTAGCTATTGACTTGTATCATAACAACATCAATGGTTTTTAGTCTAAGAAAATTTAATGTACGGGTTCCTTATATTATTCCTAAACTTAATAATTATAAGGCATGTACAAACAGTACTTTCAGAGGAACCCAAAGATAAGAGGAGACTATAAAAATTAATTTGAAAATAATTTAAATTTATTCCATAATGCTAGAAAACACTCTGAAAAATTATAAGATGTTTAAAACCCAGTTTACATTATTTTATGTACTGGTTTTTAATGAGTTTTTTTTCTCTCTATTCATAGCTACCTTGGATAACACAGCCGAACATAACAGTCATTTTAGTGTAATAGAATTTGAGCACAAAATGATTTTAACTAAGCCTACCTCTTCTTGGTCTACAGCAATAAATTTCCTTTCTTTTCCTATCATAATTCAGCACCATAATTCAAATAAAGTACAAAATGAGCAAGCTTCAAAACAATTGGGACTGTTACTGTAGCAAATTGCTGTTATCAGATTAAACCAACCTTTATTCAAATAGCGAATGTGCTGGACGTATAAGTTATTTTACAATTCAAATCAATAGAAGAAAAAGAACTTTCTTCACGTGTTTAGGTCAATATACTAGGGCTTTTCCGAAGTTGAGATAAGGCAATCACTTCACACCATGCAAGATGTGGTTGAGAAATGGTGAGGGACTGAAAATCGATAAAACACATCTGTACTTATATCAACTTTATCACGTTATAAACTAAACTATCATGACTTTTCTCCTGAGGGCTTATGAGTGCACGTTACGCTCAAGAAATTCTTAAATATTAATGGTATGATTGGAAAGTTGCTGAAATAAACCCAAAATTAAAATTTGTGATTTTATAAAATGTTTATGTATAAAATCAAACAAAGCTTTAACTCTGAAGATTATTTGTTTATTTGTGGTGTGCAGGAACATGATTTCAAGTATATATATCTTACAGCCACATACCTGACCATCTTTATATCAATTTCCTTCATGCATTAAATGTTTGAGTGAATTTTAGTAGAAATATCTGAACATAATAATATAACTGTGTATTTTACATCTTTTTTTTTCTTAGCTTGTACTGATAAAGATGACATTACATGTGTACTTATCATAAACACGCTAGTGTTCTATCTGGTGCTAACTAAATATTATCATAATTTTCATTATGATCATAAAAATATTGTGTGTCAAACTGATAACCGACACCTACCTGAAGACGTAGGAATGAGCAACTGAGCTCCTTGGATGCCTTGAATTGGCTGGCCTGATGCTAAGATAAACTGAGGTGTTCCAGCAACTTGTTGGCCAATTGCCTGAGGTATCATCTATCAAAAATAACAAGAAAAGCTTCAAAACCAATATGACTGCATACTATTATTAATAATAGCTCTTTCAAACTTTACAGTAGCAATAAAATTTTATCAGTTTGGGTATTTATCATTACTAGATCTACACTGTAGTAATTTAATATATTTCTTTCTTTTTTTTTACATATTTTATATGTACAATATAAAGAAAAATATTTTAATTCTCTACAACAGTAATTTTTAAATTAGGGTAAGTAATTCTTTAAATTACTTTAACAGTTCAATATTCAGGGTAAATAGGTTTAGACAGTTCACCTTCGTTATTACTCTGTGAATCTTTATATATTTCAACTTCTGCTCATTTCTTTAATACCAAAACTAATATAATAGAACATTAACTGCAATATACGTAGGCCTACAACATTATGTTTACATACTTCCCTATTTTTTAGATTGTGGTTCAAAAATGATTTAATAGTTCAATTAAAGTAGCCCTTAAAAACTTATATTACATTTATTAGGAAGATATGACATTCTCTCTGTCAATAACTGGATAATACCTTTGACCATTCAGAAACACAAACTTATGCCTAACGTTTTAGATCTTGTGTAAAAAACACTGAGCATTTAAATTAAATATCCTTTACTTCCACTGAGCATGATGGTTAATAACAAACACTGAAACATGAATAAATCATAGCTGTAAGAATTCAGTATCTTATTTATGATTAATGTTGCTTTCTCCTTTCCTCCATTTTCAACAAACAAAAAGAAAAAAGTATAACTTTTTAATGACTTGTTTGTTTGATTTTTAAGGGTATTTGTGCAAAGTCACTCAAGGACAATCTATGCTAGCATTTCCTACTCTTGAACAGACAGTGCAGATAGCAGGCAGCTTATATAAAGCACACACCATCAACACTTAGGATACTCTTGTCTAACCAAATAGTAGTACATTCAGGCTACTTGTCAAATACTTTTTAATGCACCAAAGCCTGAAAGAGCAAAGTGCAAGTTCTTTTCACATGAGTGACAGACCCACTGATACATGATCAAACAAGCTAATCACTGGACTATGTTGAGCTTTCCAATGACCTACCAGGTTTCATTGGAATTTACAAACATTTCAAGGTCCTTGAAAAACAAAAACAAAATATCTTGTTTTGTAGGACCTACTATAATCCAGGAGAAAATATTTGTTTTCATAACCAAAAAAACCTATGACCCCTGTTGGTACCTTTTTTAGTAAAAAACAAAGTGATAATTTTACTTCTTATCAATATAACAGATCAAAAGAATAGTTTTTTCTTTAATTATCAACAACCTGACTTGAAACAAGAGCGTATTCACACGCACTTTCAAAACTTAAAAGCTTATTATCTGGTTAACTGTAATGACCATGTTATATACCTGTAAGCATTAAACACTTTCCTTCATTGGTTACTTGCCTGTTGAAGATTTGGTTGACCATTGGCTGCAACACTAACAGCAACAGGAGTTCCATTTGTCAGGCCAGTGCTGACCCCACTATTAGCTAGAGTTGTTGCAGCTTGTATACCTGGTATGGCTGAAGCTAAATGATTAACCATATTAATACCTGCAAGTCCAGAAATACCAAATGGTGGCACCTGAGGATGACCAGTCAGACCCACAACTCCAGTAAGAGGTGAAGCACCAAAAGGTGTATTTATCATCGTAGTAGAACCATTTATTCCAATACCATTGTTGCCAAGTTTAGCAGCAAGTAGCGCATTAGCTGTGGGGAAAAAACAAACTAAGATAAAAGTACTCGTTATAAACTGTCTTATTTAAAAACTGTATACATGATACCCATTTTCTATTTCAAACATTTTACCTAATGCATTCTGTGAGTGGTAACATTGATAAAAACTCACTTAAGAGTGCAAATTCATATAACTTCAGTTTAGTTATTGTAATCAGGTGACAGTAAAACATCACTATTAAACTGTAACTTGTAAAAAACAAAAATGAGTACATTCATTGGTCATCACCTGAGCTCTCTCCCTTCATAGCATTATTGGGATCAACAGAGGTAATACCATTTGGATTCTGGACAGGAACCATAAATTGTTCAGCAATTCCAGCTGGAGTACCCATGGTGATGACACCAGCTGGTAAACCATTTGAGGGATTTATTGCAATGGAGATGGATGGCATTTGTTGGCTGCACTCTAGACCATCATAATGCTGAAACGTGTAGAAAAATGAATGTTTCTGTTATAATAGTATGAGACAGCTTTAATACAACAGCAGTATTTCTGTACTACTGTTAGATGTTTCCACAACAAAAAGATACATCTATTCCATATATTTCTTAACAAGTTTATAAAGTCTTAAAAAACTATGATTAGGTCTCTTGTTTCATGTTTATCTCCTATTAATTTTTTAAAGTTATTAATCTCTTTTTACAGTTACTTTTGTATTTTACATTAAGCAAAGTAATATACTGCTGGATTGAAATTTCTGATATAATATTCCTGTTTAGAGGCCTCAGTACAGAGACCAAAATATCTTCCAACTCAAGAAACACCTATACTGTTTGTGTGAGGGAAGTATATTACACTAGAAGACTTGTATATACAAGACACAATGACTTGGAAGCATAATAAAAAACTTTAATATAAACTACATATTTCAACAGAGCATTGGTCTGCCTTCTTCAGGTATGATACAAATACAAACAAAAAGGCTTATAAACAGAATGTATAATATACAATAATAAATTATACAGAACATTCTACTAATATTAACAAAATATGGCAAAGTTTATTAAGTTCCCCCCTCCCTATGACATTCCTTTAGGTTATAACTCTGTCAATATTTTGTCACCACTTGATAACACCCTGTTACACACAATCCATGGAGACAATTTCAAGAATTAATAGCCACATTTACTTATCTAATTTTATCATATGGAATTTATTACAAAAAAAAAAGAAAGAAAGAAAGAGAGAACAGAACAGTACAGGTTAGAACTAATGGGTTTATTCTGATGCACTAATAATTTTGGTTTACTACACTGTTGGCCAAAATCTTTAGGCCAATGAACATAAAGAAAAAATATGCATTTTGCGTTGTTAGACTCAACTACTTATTTGAGTAGAGCTTCAAAAGATGAAAATAAGAAAAGGGGAAAAAAAACACAACTTTTTTCAGCATTTAATAGGGGAAATGTGAACACTATGAAATTAGCCTAAATACTAGCTGGTCAAAAGTTTAAGACCATACTAAAAAGAAGTCCTGAACAGGGTAGGTTGGTTGGTCAATTTAGTGTTTTATGGCAAAAAGCAGCTAGGCTATCTGTGCCAAATGCCCAGTAAAAAGGTAAAAATAAAGTAAATGTAGTAAAATTTATAAAAGGAAATGAAGGTAAAACAAAATAGCATTGAAAACAGAAAAAGTATAAAACCAATGTTGACACCTAGTCTACACTATGAAATTAGCCTAAATACTAGCTGGTCAAAAGTTTAAGACCATACTAAAAGAAGTCCTGAACAGGGTAGGTTGGTTGGTCAATTTAGTGTTTTATGGCAAAAAGCAGCTAGGCTATCTGTGCCAAATGCCCAGTAAAAAGGTAAAAATAAAGTAAATGTAGTAAAATTTATAAAAGGAAATGAAGGTAAAACAAAATAGCATTGAAAAACAGAAAAAAGTATAAAACCAATGTTGACACCTAGTCTACACTATGAAATTAGCCTAAATACTAGCTGGTCAAAAGTTTAAGACCATACTAAAAAGAAGTCCTGAACAGGGTAGGTTGGTTGGTCAATTTAGTGTTTTATGGCAAAAGCAGCTAGGCTATCTGTGCCAAATGCCCAGTAAAAAGGTAAAAATAAAGTAAATGTAGTAAAATTTATAAAAGGAAATGAAGGTAAAACAAAATAGCATTGAAAAACAGAAAAAAGTATAAAACCAATGTTGACACCTAGTCTACACTATGAAATTAGCCTAAATACTAGCTGGTCAAAAGTTTAAGACCATACTAAAAAGAAGTCCTAAACAGGGTAGGTTGGTTGGTCAATTTAGTGTTTTATGGCAAAAAGCAGCTAGGCTATCTGTGCCAAATGCCCAGTAAAAAGGTAAAAATAAAGTAAATGTAGTAAAATTTATAAAAGGAAATGAAGGTAAAACAAAATAGCATTGAAAAACAGAAAAAGTATAAAACCAATGTTGACACCTAGTCTACAATGTTAAGAGAGAGAGCAGAGTAAAAGAAGTTGTAAAGAACTTTCTATAGTATAATGGTAATGATCATAACTCACCAGGAAGACTAACAGGCAAGTATAAGAACCACTGTCAGTCACCTGAAGTTGGCCTTTCCAGTCCTGGTTCCAGGTTATGTGTCATTATGGCCAGTATCAAAAAGTAAAGTAATAAAAGTGTTAAAATACTTGCAGCAAAACTGTAATAATAACTCGCCAGGATGACTAACAGATAGTTCAAACAGCAGCGTTAGTCACCTGAAGTTGGCCTTTCCAGTCCTAGTGTCGAGTTATATAATGTTATGGCCATTTTCCAATTTCAAATCGAACTAGAGAGATTGTGACTCTTAAAAGGGAACCACAATTAAAAAGGTGTAATGAATAAATATCAAACACTTAAATGACATTAGAAAGATTAATGGCCATTAAAAAAATAAAAATTTATCAAGGTGAACAGTGTCACCATCACCAATAACACTGTCTAATGTCAGGGATAAACTTTGGAACAGAACATGTTTAAAATAGTGCTGTCGTTGAGAGTCGTAATGATGGCAAGAAAGTAAAATGAGGCTTACAGTGATCTGAATGTTACACAAACTACACACTGGTGCATCAGTTCCAGATAAAAAAAAATGAGCTAAAAAACTGTGACCAATGCGTAGTCTAGTTAGAACAACTTCCTCCTTCCGAACCTTACGGAAGATAGACGGCCAAAGTCCAATAGAGGGTTTTATTTGGAAAAGCTTGTTGTCACGTCACTCACTCCAAGTCGATTGCCAGCTGACACGGAGCCTAGCCTTGAATACAGGACCACAGTCCATGTACGGAATAGGTGCAGTGGTGATAGTGCCAGAACAGATTGATTTAGCTGTCATGTCCACAAGCTCGTTCCCGTAAATACCAAAGTGGCCTGGTATCCAGAAAAACTGGATAGAAGTAGATGTTAATGAGAAATGGGCCAGTCAGTTTTGAATATCAGTGAGAACAGGGTGTGAACCAACGTGAAGCGATTCTAGAACCAGTAGAGAACTAAGCAAGTCAGTATAAATATTGCAGTTGGAGTACTGCTTAGCTTCAATATGATCCACAGCAAGAGAAATGGTGTACAGTTCAGCAGTGAACACAGAAGCTGTAGAGGGGATTCTGTATGCAACCACTGAACAGCAACAAACCATGGCAGAGCCCACAGAGTCACCCAATTTAGAACCATCCATATAAATTGGAATGGAAAGATTGTTTGAAAGATGTTCAGTAAATAAAAGATGGTACTTTCAATTGGGAGTATCTGCCTTTCTCAGATGACTTAAAGAAAGGTCACATTTGAGGACTGTAACAAGCCATGGTGGGATGGGCTGATCAGTGGATTCTGCAATGTTATCCAAGGACAGACCCAATTCATCCAATTGCACCTGGACTCGATGGCCAAAAGGAGCAATGGCAGATTGTCTGTTCTGAAAAAGTATGGCCTACTGAGGAAGGAAAACACATCCCCAGGTGGGATGCTTTGGTAAGGAATGAAGTTTTGAAGAATTTCGTAAAGTCAGTTGCAAACTGCAAAGGTGCAGAAAAGGTTCATGAGATTCTATGTATAAGCTCTGAACTTGGGAGGTGCGGAAAGCGCCAGTGCAGAGTTGAAGTCCTTGATGATGAATGGGGTCCAGCGTTTTTAAGGCCGAGGGTCTGGCAGAGCCATAGACCAGTGATCCATAGTCAAGTTTCGATCTGCTCCCCAACTGGTGGTAGAAAGGACATGGAGGATGTTCAGTGCTCTTGTGCATTTGATCTGTAGCTACTTTAAGTGTGGTATAAAGGTCAGCTTACGGTCAAAGATAAGCCCCAAGAACTTGGTCTCAGGGACCACAGGCAGTGAAACTTCACCAATAAGGAGTTCAGGATCAGGGTGAATACACTGTTGGCAGCAAAAGTGCATGCAAATGGTTTTTGAGAGAGAGAAATTAAAACTGTTTGCCATAGTCCACTTCAGTACACAATCGAGGGCAGTTTGTAGTTGCCATTCAATATATCTCATGTTCGACGACTGACACAAGATGTGAAAGTCATCAACATAGAGCCCGTTTGCAACAGTGAGAGGGAGTTGTTCAGTGATGGCATTAATCTTTATACTGAAAAGTGTGACACTCAAAACACAGCCCTGAGGTACCCCACGTTCCTGTAGAAAATAACGGGAAAGTGTCGAACTCTGATTGACGTTTCAAGTCTAATTAGGTGGTCCATAGTGGAGTGCTGTCATCAAAACCCACACTGGGTGGGTGGGAGGAGGTTGTTTGATTCGAGGAAACAAACAAGACAAGCATCAACCATCCTCTCTAAGGTCTTACAGAGACAGCTTGTCAAAGCAATCAGACAGTAGTTTGAAGGAATCTTGGGATTTTTCCCAGGCTTAGAGAAAGGTAAGATAATAGCCTGGCACCAGGCATTAAGAAAAACATTCTCCTGCCAGATCCAGTTAAAAACAATGAGCAGAATATCAAGAAAAGCAGGAGATAGATGGCTCAGCATGTCATAGTGTATATCATCTGGTGCAACAGATGTACTGCCAGAACAATGAAGGGCCAGTTTCAGTTCCATCAGTGTAAAGGGACGATTATAGTCAAAGAGATAGTCAGTTAGAAAGAAAAGAGGTGAACACTCTGCCTGAGTATTAATGGCCATGAAGGTGGAGGAACAAGCAGAAGTGCTAGATACCTGGCAAAAGCTTTCACCTAGAGTATCAGTAATGCTCCAGACATCAGCTACTTCTTGGCCATCAGAGAGTAAGATCAAGAGGGGGGCAGAATTGTAGTGCCCACTGATCTTTCGAACCCTGTCCCATATGACCTTGAAACTGGTGGTAGAAGATATGCCAGTTGTGAACTTAATCCAAGATTCCTTCTGGCTTTTATGTCTTACCCACCTAGCATGCGCACAGGCCCACTGGAAAGCGATGCAGTTTGAAAGTGTGGGATATCTACGGAAAATATCCCAGGCCGTTTTTGAGCCTTCTGTGCCATGGGGCAGGCAGGATTCCACCACGGACGAGGATATAGCGGAAAACATGTCGAGGTTTTAGGAATACATTGAGCAGCTGCTTGTATAATACAGTCAGTTACTGATGCCACACAGTGTTCTTCTGATGGCTGACAGACGATGGCAGGATCAAGTTCTGCGAGAGCAGTGAAAGAGGCCCAGTTTGCATGATACAGCTTCCACTGGAGCATGCGGGTTGGGTGGCATCAACTATGACCAGTCTCTCTCAAAATTATAGGTAAATGATCACTGCCTCGTGGATTATCATCAACCCTCCATGAAAAATGGGAAAAAAATGAAGGGGAGCAAACCAAGAGATCAATAGCAGTAAAGGACTGACTAGGTGCGTGGAAATGAGTGGAAGAACCAGTACTGAAAAGAGAAAGGTTGTGATCAGAGAGCATACGCTCTACAAAGAGACCCCTCCTATCAATAACAGCACTTCCCCCAGAGAGGATGATGTCCATTAAAGTCTACCAGGAGTAGAAAGGGAGACGGAAACTGTTCAACGAGAGCATCAAGGTCAGATTGATCATATGTCTCTCCAGGTGACATGTAGAGAGAACAAACAGTGATGGTATGACCTAAGGGAACACAAATGGCTACGGTCTCCAAGGGTGTGTTGAGTAACAAAGACAGGGTGGACACATGCTGATCAACCAATAGAGCCACCCCTCCATGTACTTGTCCATCACACAGCCTGTAATTTCTGTACAGAGAAAACTGCCAAAAGGTGACTGTATTGGCAGGTTTTAGAAATGTTTCTTGTAAGGAAAGACATACAGGATGGTAGGAAGCAATCAGTGTTTTGATATCATCCAGATTTGAACGTAAACCTCAACAGTTCCATTGTATCAAGGTGGCCATTTTTAATGATGTGTAGGCGAATTGGCTGGAGAGCCCTTCTGTTTACGACCATGTCTTTCTTCCTTACTGTCCTTATTTGGGGAGGTCTATCAACCTCCATGGATCCTGCCCTTGGTTGATTGGGCAGGTCTTTGTTGTTGGAAGGGGATTCCAGTGATTAAGGATGCGAACGAATGATTGTTTTGCAACTTGGGGTGGGAGAAAAAAGATGTATCTGGATAAATGCCTGTACCTGGAACCAAAGGATGTGGATCATGGGGTTTGTTGGAATGTATGGGAGGAACAGAGATGGGTGTAGAAGTTGATTCATCAAATTTTTTAACCATGGAGGTCAAAAGGCTTTTCATTTGTTTTGAGAACGATTCTCTTGTAGGTACAGAGAGATCTGTCTGCACTTCCACTGTAGTGGTGGAACGAAGTGCACCAGCATATGTCCGAGATAAAGTGGTGAACAGCAATTTCTGAGCCTCAAGATAAGTAATGTTACGAGTCATTTTCAAATGCTGCACCTCTTTTTCCTCCAACCATTTAGGGCAAGAACAAAAGTAGGGAGGGTGAGAACCATTGCAATTGACACAATGATGGGTCCATTTCATACTCATAGGCATCATGGTCCTTGCCACCACAATGAACACATGTCAGGGAACCACGACATGACATCTTTGAGTGGCCGAACCTCTGACATTGGTAACATCGGAGAGGGTTTGGAATGTACAGCTGTACCTTGCAATTTAGATAACCTGCCTTGATAGTGGCAGGTGCACGTGGTGATGTAAATGTCAAAACAAGGATATTTGTAAACAGTGTAACTCCATATTTGTGAGTGGAGATGCACCTCACTGCAGAAACTCCTTGAGTGGAGAAACCAGCAAGAATCTCTGACTCAGGTACATTCTTCAAATCCCACTCAACAATAACTTCTTATGATGAATTCAAGGCAGCATGAGGGGTAACCTCAATAGGTACATCCCCAATAGCCTTTGAATTCAAGAGGAGTTCACTGTGTTGGGATGTGGATGTTTCAACCATTATGTCTCCAGATCAAAGCTTCTTTACTGACACTGGAGAGCCAGCAAGTCCCTCCAGTCCCTTCTGAATAAAAAGGGGGGCATTTGCCCTAAAGGTTTTTCTGAAAGAGAATGTAGGATGAGAAAATGAGGTACAACTGGTATATACAGACGTTGAAGATTGCTGATCAGAGTCTTCAAGACGTTGTCATTTACCTATTGACAGTTTATTCACTATTTTATTTAAATTTTTTGTAGGAGGATTGTTAGGAAAAATGTCATGCAAGGACACTGCAGCAACGCCAGGGTTTCGTGAGCAATATACCCAAACACCAGCATCAGACACAATGTCCACAACACCCATTGAGAACTTCCAATACTGGTACATGGTTGACTCCAGCCCAAGTGGACCAGTCGACTGACCCAAGAGGGGCCACCCAAAGGCCGCTCTTCTACAGGAATTCAAGGTGAAAATGGTGTGTTAGGGTTAGACCCCTCAACCACCAGGATCCTCTCCTCCCCTTAACAGGTTGCCACGCACGGCAAACACCTGAGTGAATGTTTAGATCCCAGAGGAGGTAACTAGAAAGAACAGAACCTTTCCTGGGAGGTCCCAGGAATACACACCAAATGGAAAAGGGTAGAAAATGCCCAACAAGAGGTCTCAGTAGCAAGCTGCATGGCCATCATTGCAAATCACTTCAAACATTCGCTTTGGCATCAATGTTATTCCAAGTGGTGAAGATGGCTTCACAAAGTTCATGCACTGATTGGAATTAATGCCCATTTCTATAGACTTCCCTTGCCATCCACCCGCAAACATTCTCAATGGGGTTCAGTTCGGGCAAACACACTGGATGGTCCCAAAGAGTCACGTTATTTGCCATGAAAAAGGCCTTTGTCCTGAGGAAATTGTGGATTGCAGCATTGTCCTGCTGATACATCCAGTCATTTCTACACAAGCGAGGGCCCTCAGTCAATAAGGATGCTCTCTCCAACATGCTAATGTAGCCAGCTGCTGTTTGATGCCCCTGTATAACCTGAAGCTCCATTGTTCCATCTCCCCAGATCATGATGGAACCTCCTCCACTGTGTTTTGTTGTTGTGTAGAAAATGTCTCCGATGGGATATCCTTATTGTGTCAGTAACATTGGAAGCCATCTGGACCATCCAGGTTAATTTTTTTCTCATCAGAGAACAAAACCTTCGTCCACTTTTCTACATCCCATGTTTGAGGCTTCTCAGCAAAGTTTAACCCGAGCTGTTTCATGGTGTGGAAGGAGGCATGGCCTTTCTTAAAGCCTTTCTCTCGCAGATGCCGTTTTATTGTTCTTGAGCAGCATTCTGCATCCGTAAGGGCTTTAATCTGGTTTGACGATCGGTTGGTGTCTTGCCGGATAACCTGTGGAATCCTCCTGCTCAATGCCGGCGAAATTTTCTTAAGCCAACCACTTGAAATTCTTGTTCCATATCCCTCAGGGTCTTTTGAGAAATTTGCAACAACAGTTTTACTCCACCCAATCTCACCAGCGATGGCATGTTGAGAGAGACCTTGCTTTTGCAGCTTGACAATTCTGCCATGTTTTTACCCAATGTAACACAGGAGATGTTAGTGGGAGATGTTGAAAATGCTAATGCTTGAATGCAAATGACTAAATTTCATTGCATGTTTACCAATTAATGCTTCGTTTCAGTATGGTCTTAAAACTTTTGACCAGCTAGTATTTAGGCTAATTTCATAGTGTTCACATTTTCCTTATTAAATCCTAAAAAAAGTTTTTTTATTTTTATTTTCCCTTTTCTTATTTTCATCTTTCGAGGCTCTACTCAAATAAGTGGTTGAGTCTGACAATGCAAAATGCATATTTTTCTTTATGTTCATTGGCCTTAAGATTTTGGCCAGCAGTGCATTTTAAACAAACAAAGAACACCTTATGAATAAGCAACATCTAACACCAGATGCACTACCAAATGATACCCAATAATAACAATCTTTGTTACTCATCACATATGTTTATCATGAAGCTAGACAGAGCTTTTTGTACAAAAACATAAAACCTCATTAAGTTCAGCAGAACCAACTATGAATACATGGTAAATGACTATAACTGAACTAACTTCCATAACAATATTTTTTGAAATTGAATCTCACACTTTTTATTTCATAAACCTGAAAGATCTTCCAGTCACAAGAAACTTACATGTGAAATTTGATGACTAAAACAAGTGGTTTACGACACTGGTTATCTTGTAGAAACTACATGTCTACAGATATTGGTCAATGGCATCATTAAAGAATCCCCAAGCTTTTTTGGTCATATATGAGAAGAGGATAATAAAGGGTGGTAAGACCCAAGTTATTCAGATGGTAAAGAATTGTTGGCTTTAAAAACCATCTATAAAAGTTACTTTTTGACTTTTTTAACCATCCTTGATATTCAGTTAACAGTGTTAAAAGAGAAGTAATAATGTCCAATATACAGAAGCCCAATTTTCTACTCATCTTAAGCTAACAATGTGAGATTAAATATTGTGGTGTGGTAAGATTAATAGCACTATATAGCCAGGAAAAAATGTTCTAGACACCTTGGTTTGGTTTGTAATTTTGCACAAAGCTACAAGAGTGCCACCTGAGCTAGCGGTTCCTAATTTAGCAGTTTAAGACCAGAGGGAAGGCAGTTAGTCATCACCAACCCCTGCCACTCTTGGGCTACTTTTCTACCAAAGAATAGTGGGACTGATCATCACATTATAATGCCCCCATGGCTGAAAGGGGGAGCATGCTTGGTGTGATGGGGATTTAAATTCTAGACACCTTAAACCAATAGTTTGAGAGCATTTTATGAAAAGGGAAGTAATGCATAGATGTATTCAAAGGAAGTATTCACTTTAAACAAATGGCTCAAGATGAAATACTATCTTTTAAATAAAAATACATACACTATTATTTTGAAGTATGTCCATGCTAAAATTTTGACTTTACTGCCCGAGTGCACTTCCAAACACATGTAATTTTATGGTCTATGAGTTAATGAAACACTTTGTTGTAAGCTAAGAATTGTCAAAGATCACCGACTAATTCAGATTTTTTTTTAAATGTGAAATTCATCTTTTTAACATACTGTTTATTTTATCAACAGTTTTTGCATCACTTCATATAGAAACGATTACTAGTTGATATTAATACAGATTAAATCATTTTTCTGAAGTGTGCTATTAATATAAAAAAAACTCACTAAACTTGCATTTTTTTTATTTTTTTTTCTACCTGAGGTTCTGCTTTCAACTTCTGGGCTTCAAATGTTCCACTCACCAGCGAAGGTTCCCCAACACTATGGGGTAGACACATCATGATGGTGTCAATGGTATGCTCTCCATTGCTAGCTTCCATAGTACATTAGTACATTACAAAAGATTCCAGTTTACCAAAAACTAGTGCTATCAGCTAACAAATCACACCAGATGCTGGCTCTTCATCCTGAATGTGCAAGAAAGATTTTGCAGAACTCACACACAATACTTTAGGCAAACCCAACATCTTCAAGGTTCACATTACATGTATATAAATTCAAACCAGAATTGGTGAAACATATACATTAATCAGTTTCCACATTCTGCATAAAATAAAATTCCTAGACCTTTCTCTAACCAAAATATTATTCTCTGACCATTTGAACTTTGCTTCTGATATATCACTTAACTATTATGTAAAATGTCAAACTGCAAAGTCATGTTCATATGTTGTTTAACTCTTTCAATACAGAGTCAGTATATATGACAGACCATGAGGTCTCTTTGCATTTGTTTAATAAAGAAATGATAGGATGTGCATTAACAGTCATAGTTTGTTTAAAATATCATCCTGCAAAGTTTCTCTATGATGTGTCATACTGTTCTCAAGTTATTAATACTTTATAAAAACATACAAAACAATGGCAGCTTATCCATTAGTTTATAATAATGCATACTAGTTACACTTTAACTGAAATAATAAAACATTATATGCAAGATTATAGGTGTTAAAAATAGTATTACTATACTTCTTAATGCATACCAATTATACTTTAATAGATATAATAGAATTTTATTATAATATATGCAAAATTATAGGTGTTAAAAGTAGTATTACTATACTTCTTAATAGACATGCTTCTCATAAGACTACTGACACAGGGACTGTTTTATTAATACACTAAAATTTTTGACATTAACAAAAATTAATAGAAATAAACTACCAATAGATAGCAAGCTCTTAAGCTATAGTTCAATGATTTTCAATGGTCTAGTTAGAAAGATGGAATGAAGCTTTTTCCAGAACCTTTACACTTTGGTTAGGTAGGAATTACTGTTCATGTAATCTATTGTTGCTGTCTTCATTCTAATGACAATTAATAGTGAGCAAAAAATTGATGAAGATAAAAAAAAAATGTTTGTGCATAAAATACAAATACCGATGTGCTATAATGAACATGTGATTTTTTGACACAGATAATTTATTTTTTGCCATCCTAGAAGAATTTCCAAACCACATGACATTCAACTTTTCCCTGTTTTTGTTTTCAAAATAAAATTTTTTGTTGTTTCTTGGAATGACAATGCAAAATATAAAATTACTTGATACCAGGTTTCCCTAACCCACGATTATTTAAATATTGAATTTGTTCATAATTATGTCTTCTTTAATATTAAAGGATTTTCAGAATTACTTGCTTAACCACTAATTTATTAATATATATTTAATTCTAACACTTTGCTTATTTGTTCATTTTTCCTGAAACAGCTAGATGAAAATGTTGGAAGATGGGTAAAATATTTAAAGAATTTCAGCAAACTAACACAAGTAATAAAATAAGAATACCAACTGTAATGTGGATCTTTCAAAAAAAATTCTCAACTACTGGTTCATTTCCGAATCATTTCATTCAATAAATATCATTAAAACAATTTTAAAAAATTTTCAGATGTCAATTTTAAGAACTTTTGATACAATATTCATAAGTAAATTACAATTTTTAGAAGTATCTTAAGCATCTTAGCTAAGAGAAAATCAAGTTAACACTTTTTTTTTTTAATTTTAACTGTTAAATATTCTTGAGCATGACACCTTTCCTACAATAAGCATTAAAATGTAAATCTTTAAGAGCCAACAAAATAAGGAAAAGTATATAATATAAATAAGTTTTATAGGAATAACTGTAATCTGAAGAATAAAACTATGTTATTACTTTTTATATATTTTAATATAATTAACATATTTTATATGTAGCTGATACCATTACATGCAAACAGTATACAGAGGTTTAAGTGCATTAAATTAATACAATTTTGAATACGCAAAACACCAAGCACATGAAAACCACAGCTGGTATAGAGCTATGGGGGTACAGTATGTATCAAAACTACGTTTTTATATTATTTGGCATTTCATAGTTAATTTGATAGTGTCAGAATCTGACTGCAGGTTTCCACTATTACGATTTGTTTTGTTTTGAATATTGTGCAAAGCTACTCGAGGGCTATCTGTGCTAGCCATCCCTAATTTAGCAGTGTAAGACTAGAGAGAAGGCAGCTAGTCACCACCACCCATCGCCAACTCTTGGGCTACACTTTTACCAATAAATAGTGAGATTGGCCATCACATTATAATGTCCCCATGGTTAAAAGGGCAAGCATGTTTGATGTGATGGGGATTCAAATCCATGACCCTCAGATTAACCACCTGGCCATGCCGAGCCTTACTAGTAGGAGTACGACAAAACTCCTATCATAACCCTCTTCATATTTGTACTTGTTAATAATTTTGAGATTGGTCAGAATACTTATACTATATGTCACCAGACGTTTTGTGGCTTGGTGGGAAATGTGAGAAGAGGTAAAATAGCTAGAATTCCACACTGAACTGGGTGAGAACATGTGAAAAAAATTATCTTCCATTAGGAAGCACCAAAAGATAGATTAGAATCTTTGGAACCAAAAGAGAAAACAACACACCACAGTTTAAGACTACATCACACCTGATCCAGGTATACTTTTTGCTCTTTTTCTATGCCATAAACACAAAAGGTGGAAAAGCATGAAGGAATCCCACAATACACAAGACTGATGAATGGGACCCTGGGTGCTGAGCATCTAGGACATGACAGACCATAGTAGTAGTTCCACCTCAGTCAACACCAGGCAGTATAAGAAATGGTACATCAAATCTGTGATAAGTAGAGGATCACCTAACTCCACCTCAAAACAGAAATTGGTAGGGAATAGAAGATGAACTTCCATATCAAAAATCCATTTCAACTTGTGCACATTTCCAACACTAGATCTTCCAAGATCCAACATATAATGGATGGTGGGAAGGTGAAAAGCCCTATCAGGACGACATCTGATAGCAATAGGAACAGTACTACCATCTCTCAGTAAGAATGGGCACCCAGCCGTGTATAAGTGGGAAAGTGTGCTGCACCCAGCTACAACCAACACCAGATCCATTAGAAACAGCATCCAACAGACAGTAGGAAGAAGAACTGCAAATCTGGGGTGTATCTTTAGTCCAAAACTTGGCAGCAGTGAGCATTTGTCAAGCCCAGAGTAGGAGAAAGATACTGGCCAGTACAAATGTGTGGACTTACTTGCCTATACCCACTGGGAATGTACATCTGGAAGAAACTTTCCACCTGAAGGGCAAACTGGAATAGTAGACACATATATTCATGACACAGTGATTCAACCAAAACCTGGAAGCACCTGGAATTCTACCCCAAGTCTATGGTAGGAAGGGCATCATGCCATTGACATGATTCTAATCATGACTGGGTCATCTCCAACCAACACCAGACCCACCTAGAATATACCTTCTGAAAATGGCAAGGAGGAGGTAGACAAAAAGTAACAAGACAGATAATAGGGAATTATATGGTGTAATGCTACAACTAAAACCTAGGAGCATCTGGCATTGTATACCAAGTCTATGATAGGATATGATATATGTTAATGACACCTGCAAAAGGCCACCACCCCACTTTCCTCACCAAACACTGTGCAATAGGCAACCACAATATCCTATTTTGAAAAGCAAAACTACCACATTGATGGCGTTGATCAAATTAAACCTGGTGCCATCTGGAATTGTGCATCAGATCCATGACAGGAAGTCTGAACACCACAAAACAACAGAGAAGGGAAGTGATCTCTGTCTGCTTTATCCATGTTAGTCCATGACTGTACAGTCTGGCACAAACACATTTATGGCATGAAAACCACTAGAGAGAACTATTAGTAGTCCAATGAAACACTCCATCCCTTTTATGGTTTGGGTATAAATGACAACAGAACAGACACAACAAACACCTGGAAGCATCTGGAATTATACATCAGGTCCACAGCAGGAAGGGCTACAAAGTAACTGACACTGAGCATGGTCAGAAGATGAACAGCGTGGATTTTCAAAAACAAAACAAACAACAACAAAGTATACCTAGTCAAGCACCTCTTGCCACAGAGTGGGATCCACAATAAACTAGCTAAAAAAGCCCCTGAAAAAGTAAGAAAAGTTGGAAAAAGCAATTTTCCACAATTCCAGGATGCAAAAAGTTAAAAAATAGCAAAGAAAAACTAAGTCTATAGTACAGAGAAAGACTTATAAGTCTGAGAATAAAAACCAGCAGGTGCTACTGCCAACTGAGAAGTGATTGAAAAGTGCATATGTGAAGAGGGTATTGGCTATACAATAGAAGTTGGGTCTCACGCATTTTGGTGTAGGGCTGCTGCATGATCAGTTAAATGTGGACATACAGAAGTAGTGCACTGAAAATTTGCACCAAAAGAGGGCAGTACTAATCAAGAAAAGCTATTTTGTGAAAGGAGATAAGATACTGTGTCGGAATCATCTTAATTTAACATACTCAACCTCTGTGTTTCAGTAAAAGTAGCATACACAACCACCTGTCTGCAAGTCACAATATTAAAAAAGTTTTTCAAGGAGGTAACAGAAATCTCTTAATATTTGTAGTTATTCTTTTGCTTGTAATACTTTTTTTTTTTTATATATACATACTAGAGAAACACTCAACTTAATACTCCCACATAAATTTACAAGCAACTCAAAAAATTATGTTACAGTACCTAAGTGTGTATGGCAAAAAATTTGCTTAAAACACATGAAAATATCATCCACATGTACAGGTAATAAAAACATTTTGATACTTAATACTATTTGCCAACAAATATCTACACTGTACAATAACAAACCTCAAAAAGATAATAAAAAAAGAATGGAACTATTACATGTAACAATCATAACATGATTGCCTTTTATGTTTTCACTGAGATATGTTGTAGAATTAATCAGATTTCTTGACTCGAGGAAAGCACACATCAAATATTTTTTGTTAATTATGAAAGAAGATTATTTGGAAGTCTTAAATTAACACAAAATGTTAAAAAAGCTTAGTAGTTTTAATCTAATCAAACTATAAAAAAATATTTCTCGTTAATTCTTACCTCAGTGGTTCATTAATAAATTTGAAGCTGATAATGCTATAATTTGGGTTTTGATACCCATGGGGAACACAAAGCAATGATAGATCCTTGTATAGCTTTGAGCTTAACAACCTAACCAAAACTAATTCTTAAATGGATTACTTAGAAGAGAAAAATATTAAATATACATGGACAGAAGTTTCCTAATAAGATGAAGTATTCGGAAGTACATTGAATAAGTCAATCTAATTTTCAAACAAAGAATGATATTACTGGTACTCTGCAGGATTCTATGAGATTAGCCATATTATAAAAGAAACAGTTAAATTGATAAAGATTTTCTTCAATAAATTTCTCAACTTATAGTGTGTGAAATTCCTTAGCTAATGAATTTATTTAACTATAGAAAGGAAATTTTCTTTTCCTGTTATCTTTAAAAATGTGTTTATTTTCATCATGAAACAAAGTCCTTACTTTTCAGTTAATAAACAAGATAATTTTGTTTCTAATTTGAATATCCTTATTCACACTGATTGTGTGTTTCAGTACACAGTTGGATATTACAGTAGAGAGGAATGTTTATAAACGAGTTATTTGAGAAGAGAATCTGTGAAAAGAGTTGTGTACTTTCCTAGAGTTGTTTAAATGTACATACACGTTGGCTTACTTATACCTGTTATCCTTGTTTTACACATATTCATAGTTAAACAAATGACAATAAAAAAAAAAGAGGATTTTGCTGGCATATTATGTGTATGTTTTATAAACATAACCAAGAGCAAATTTTGATATTAACTGTAGAATACTTTCAAGGAATTCCAAGTTAGAAAACTGCAAAGTGATTCTTATTTTTAAAAAGAAAAACTGAAACAAAAAATTTGAGAAATTAGAAGTATTTGTATTTATTTCTCATCAAATTATTGGCTGAACTATTATATAAAGAAGATGAAAAATATATAGATAGATAGATAGACAGAAACAAGCTATCAAAGTCTACAGTTGAATTTCTTAACTTATTCATGAATTATTGAAAAGAAAGATATAATGACATTGATGAAACTTTGTAGAATGGACAGCAACTGCCTGTTGTGGAGACAAGTGTACAGAACGATGTTTCAAAATTCTTCTGCCTTTCATCTTCAAGTCTTGAAACGTCGTCCTCTACACTTGTGTCTCCACAACAGGCAGTTGCCATCCATTCTACGAAGTTTTATCATGAATACTCTGCCTAAACAATCTATCAAAGAATATAATGACATTACTTGATATATTTACCTACATGCTATATGATAATTAATTAATAGCTACTGGTAGTTCTACACTTTTGATAAAATTCCATCACTAACACATGTACTTTTATAACTGGGATATTTTTTTACAGCTCTTTTCTTAAGAGGATCAGTAACAATTAAACAGGAAAATTATATTTCACATCTGAGTAACTTGTGATGTTCAATATTCTTTATATTATACAATTCTTGAAAAATGCATTATTCATCACAAAATGCCACTTAGTTTTCATTCAACAAAACTTAGAATCCAATGTTAGCATACCTCATTACTCTACCATCCCTCCTTTCCAAAAAAGAAAAAAACACACACACCTAGTAATTAATGCCCATCTCTCCAAAAAAACAACAAAAAACAAACAAACCTAGCAATTGATAGTTTATCACCTGACAGACAATAAAAGTCAACTCTTGTCATAAATAACTCAGGTTAGATTGTAGACACACCTGACAAAATAACTTAGTTTTTGGAAGTAGATTATTTACTTAACAAAAACATAACATTGACCTGAACAGACAGATTAAGCTGAATAGTTGAGAAGAAACAGGTAAACAAGACTTTGGTATAGCTTAAGTCTTGTGTGACAGTAAACAGTTTGAACTAGCAAAATAAATACACTCATCAACAGAGAGCTGTGACTAACACATGCACACATTCATTTGTAAAGAATAGCTCAGTAAACATTAAACTAACATGCAGTACAGTTCTGTTATATTGTAGGTTTAATGCAAATTGTTAATGTAACTTGTTGCTTGCATAACCAGGCAACTAATACAAAACAAAACAAAAAAACATTTCAAATGACTTAGTTTTTATAGGCGTAGGAAAGTTATTATTCAAATGATGCAACCTACTTGTGTATAAGATGTTATTTTAAATGGACTTCACTATATGAAATGGATGGAAATAAGAAAATCTGATAGATATGACCATGACTAAGACATGCATCATAAATCTGATCAGCCTGATATGCTAGTATCCTAAACATAGTGAAATACTTTGCTGGTTTCCCACGTTAGCAATTCTTTAAAATGAATCACTAAATTTTTGGTTATACTAGATCCAATTTCATATTTTTACTGTTGACTCTGTCAGTTTAAGAAACATGAAACCTTTGTGCAACTAGTGTTAGTATATGCACACTGCATATTGCAATGTTTTTATATTCCTTTTAATTCAAAGCATAACTACTATTGTAGTAGCCCCATTAAATATTCTAATCTCTGTTCACCTTATTTCATTAAGATTCAAAGTTATTGTTATATGTCTCATTATTTCAAAAAGTTTCTACTGAACACAACACAAAGTACACAGACATAAACACACATACTCAAGCCATATCACCAGTAACTGTTACTATCTAACATTGACATTTTTCATAGTTACAATAATTACATACATAAATATATAATGAAAACATTTTCTAACTTCATTTAACATTTTACAGAAATAGTTTTACAAGTTACATGTACAAGTAATTAATTAATGCAAGACTCTTTACATTACATGATATTTAATTCACTTAACAAGTACATGAAGGTCATGCTTTCAAACAATCGTGAGGAAATTACAGATAAGTAAGCACAGGTAGCACAGCATTTGACACAAGGTACAAAAACAGACATTTTATCTTTATCTTTGTAATAGAAACAGCCAATCTGGATAATGAATTTCAAAATATTTATTTTGAGATTGACAAAGTAATACACATTGTTCAACAATAAGGTGCTTATTGTATTCTTTATTGATAACATTTTGAGGAAAGAAACTTTGACAATATCTCTTACCCTTAACTGTATCTTTTTGACACCCAGTTTATTTTTATAAACCTAATTTACTTTATATGTGGACTTCTCTGAATATTTTATTTACTAGAAGTTACATCCCATTAGTTCTTAAGAAAGAGTCACAGTTGAAGCATCAAAATTTAGTAGAAATACCTTCTTTCCTGCTTAGACTGACTGAAGTATTAAAAACAAACAAGATTGAGCATTATTTCGGAACCTATCAGTCAGTTTTGTTTCTCTCAAAACATCTGATAGTTTCTAGACATCATACTTTTTAAATCTAGGGCATCATACAAACTACTACAAGTTTAAATGTAAATGTCAAAAAGGAAAACTTTACAATCATCAGACTAGTACTTAGGTTTTCAACATGTAATAACTAAATTACTCTCCCTCTATACAAAGAATAAGTTGAAAAGTTGTGTATGTTGTAAGAGATTGTTTTCTCATCGGATGAATGATCCTGAGTCAAGAAACTGTTCAACCTCAGGCAAAGAAAATTATCTACTTAATTTCCCTAGTGTTCAATAATATTAACAATAAATTTGCCCCTGCTATTAAAGATTGAATTAACAACTAACTTTGACCTGAATTATAATACACCGATTAATACAGTCTTTATCTCAAATATTTAAATTCTGTGTTACTGAAAATCAATGTAATAAACCTATCTTTTAAACTGGGACTGTACTGTGAAATTACATCAATACAATAAAAATGTGTAGTGGTGATATAAAATATACAAAATTGATGTAAAACAAGTACTACAAAGGAAAATCTTACATAGTAATTAAAGACTATATAATACACTCAAATACAAGTTATATAAAATTATGCATAGTAAGTACATATACAGACAATTCAAAGTTTGTCACTAACACTGGCTCATACAGCCAGTCTTCTATTTTAGCAAAGTTCTACCTTATAAAATGTGCAAAATTATTAGGTCAGTCAACCAAAATTGTATTTATAGAGGAAAATAACGGATAATGAGAAAGTAGATATGCTCTCAAATAAATATTATATAAAACGTTTTCTTTATGAATTAAAAATTATATCCAAAGATTGGTAGAACTATAAATTAGTTGAGTCTCATATTATTTGCGCATTGGAAGATGTTTTGCTCTAGTGCACTACCATGAGTTATTTTGTGAGGTTAAGGCACCTGCACAAATTTAACAATGTGAGCTCAAACAAAATTAAGTAATTGAAACTTAAAGCTATATGCACAAGTCAGTTACATTTGAAAGTGATATATCATTACGATGATGTAAATATAAATACGATTTTAACAATAATAGCTAATTCAATATTGTTTCCACCAGTAAAAAATTATAACTTAGTCTGCGTATTAAAATTCACGAATACATTAATACAAATTATAATTCTAGTTCTACTACACTAAGCCTAAATTCAGTATTTTGATATCACCGGTTAGTGTAGCCTAAATAAAAATTTAAAAAATACCAGAACCTTCACTGCAAGTTTGATTCATAGCATACGTATATCGAATACACTGTGTTAAAGTGAACGAATTTCAATCGTAACAATCCTATTAACTTTTTTTTTTACAAGAAAATTGCTCACCTTTCACGGCGGCCATAATTTTCCTTTCCAGTTCCGTACTTGCGTTTATTTCAATATTTGTGTATTTTGTTTTTCGGATCTATGGCACTGTACTGAAGGACCTTTTACATAGTTTTCAAAATATTCATAACAAAAAACTACATTCAAATTCACTCCTGCTACAATTCCTTATCAGTCACACTAAAACTTCTACTAATATTAATACTACTAGTAAAAGTAGTAGCGTAGACTAAACCATAACAGTAGTTTATAGACATAAACTATGATATAGCCATTACGAAGTTAAAATCGAAACTGAAGAAACGAAGTGATGATTAAAATTCAACTTGTTTAACTTAATATTACATTAAAAACAGTTTGCTACTTTGTCCAATAGCTCACAGCTGAAAAGTTAATAGAAAACATGACTATTGAAGATTATTCTCCTTTTAACTAATAATAATAATATAACACAAAGGCCGCACTGTAGAAACATCTAACGTTGACAAACATCTCTCAAGTATAATATTCAAAGTTACACGCGTTATCTTGATAACACGTTTAATGTTCAAAGCAAGACAGTTGCTATATGAGAAGTGATATTATATACTACAGAATGAATTAACATGTTATTACATTTTATTTAATCAATATAATAAATAACATTACTTTTTATAAATTTACAGTACAGTATGGCTAAGTGGAGTTATTAACATTATGTGCACGTATATCTGACCTCACGGTCGCTGGTTTTTTGTGTCAAACGTGATGTTTATTCTTTAATGAAACAGAAAATATACATCATATTTTCTACGCATTTGTTGTCCTGAAAGATGGGGTCATGTAGAAGACAAAGTACATGAAATATTGGTTTTAACCACTTTTATCCTGGTCGACCTTATTACCTTGAAAATGACCTTAAAGAATCTACCCACACCTGGATCTACCATCAATGTAAAATTAAATAAACGTGAACGCTTGACAACAACACTACTACGAAAAAATGACACGTTGTAAATCTTTGTTGACTCTTCCACAATAATATATTTACTTATTTCGATATTAATGGACGATGTACATCTAAAAATATGAACCCCATCCCAGTAGCACAGTAGCATGTCTGCGAACTTATACCGCTAAAGCCTGCTTTTGATATGTGTGGTGGGCAGAACAAAGATAGCTCTTTGCGCAAATTTGAGCTTACTACAAAAAAACATATAAAAATTTGGAAACTATCTGTCGATAATGTATTTGCTTTCACGTACAATGTTTGAAAGATATTAAATTATATCTTCATTTATAGCTCACAGTCGTATTGCTTGATACACATGATTGTTTCCCTATGGGTACCCCTCACATCAAATATTTCGCCCTTTCAGCCGTAGGGGCGTTATAATTGTACGTTCAATCCCACTATTCGTTGATAAAAGAGTGGCCTAAAAGTTGGCAATGGGTGGTATGACTAGCTGTTTCCCTCTAGTCTTACACTGCTAAATTAGAAACGGCTAGAGCAGATAGCCCTCGGGTAAAAGAACAACATAAAAAATCTGACAAGTATATGAAAAATAAAACATCTTTTCACGATAATCTGGCCTATGCTTGAACATACGAAACAAATACTTGGGAACATACCTGGACCATAAACGCAATAATTTAATTAAATATTTGCTTACAGTATCTTACAACACATAAACTGTGAAATTAGAATCCTGTCTGCTAGATCAAATTGATGATAGATGATGTTGACTAGCTGTGTTTCCTCTAGTCTATCACTGTTAAATTAGGGACAGTTAGTGCAAGAAACTTTGCACACAAATTCAAACCAAAACTACTTGTTTATATATCGACTTAGGCCCGGCATGACCAAGCGCGTAAGGCGTGCGACTCGTAATCCGAGGGTCGCGGGTTCGCGTCCGCGTCGCGCCAAACATGCTCGCCCTCCCAGCCGTGGGGGCGTTATAATATGACGGTCAATCCCACTATTCGTTGGTAAAAGAGTAGCTCAAGAGTTGGCGGTGGGTGGTGATGACTAACTGCCTTCCCTCTAGTCTTACACTGCTAAATTAGGGACGGCTAGCACAGATAGTCCTCGAGTAGCTTTGTGCGAAATTAAAAAACAAACAAAATATATCGACTTCTCTCTAGCATTCACTAATGGTGGGTATTCCAAATGTTGAATAATTTTATATTTTGCCTATGAATAACTCAATTAAAAAATGGAAAAATAGTTAATTTTCTTTTAAACAAAATCACATAACCTTCACCTATAGTAGCTAATGGAGTTAACTGCACTACTCATAATATTTTTGTTTACATTTTTGTCATGTGTTTCATATATTATTTGTGATACTATAACCAACATAATTTCAGAACTATGAGCAATAGATGTTTAAATAAATTATAAAAAAAACGTGCTTAGGAAGCAAATGAGGTTCACAAGAGGTATTCAGAAATTTTAAGTTAATGTATACCTCATGTTATTTGTAAAACAAAGTAACAAAAACACTAGAATGAGTTTTTGATAAACGCTCAGTCTTTGTGTAAATTATATATGCAAAAACGGCTCGTTTGGGTTGAGAAAATATTTTACATAGAAGAGCGAACAACGTTTCGACCTTCTTCGGTAATCGTCAGGTTCACAAAGAAAGAGGTAACTGACCGGAAGCTGACCACATGTTTGAAAGGGGCTGTGTAACTGAGTGTCGGAACGTAAAGGGCGGTGTTAGGTTTTGAATATATAATTTTGTCTTATTATATTAATATAGGTATAAAGGCGTTCCTTTATATTGGTTTATTTTGGGTTTAAGTTGTTGTATAAGTAAGGCTTCTTTAATTTTGCGTTTGTTTATGTTTGTTTCTTTATTTAGTATTTGAGTGTTTTCTATGGTTATGTTGTGTTTATTTGACTTGCAGTATTCGAAAACGTGTGAAGGTGACTTTTTATGTTCTTTGAATCTGGTTTCCATTTTTCTACTTGTTTCTCCAATATAGAAGTCGTGGCAGTTATCACATTGTATTTTGTAAATAATGTTGGTGTGGAGTTTGTCAGTGTAGTTTTTACATTGTATAGACCTCAGTTTTGTGTCTGGTTTTTGAATAAATTTGGTATTAACTGGAATGTCATATTTCGAAGATACACATTTCAAATCCCACTCAATATTTTGGAGTTTATGACTTTTATATATTCAAGAAGTTGCTGTTCTAAATGGTAAGTTTGTTGGATTATAGGGAATATCTAGCTCCCTACATAGGTTAAACATTATTATGAAAATCCATGGTTGATCAAGAAAACTATCTGGTGCAAAATAAATATTTTTCTTACGTTCAAGAATAAATTATCTTTTGACGTTCTTGGATTTTTAACAGTTTAAATAAAGTCAGTGGCTGATTTCTCTTCATCGCCCAGCAGAACAGTAATAAGTTTAAGAGCTTGGAACGTTAAAATACAAGGTTCAGTTTCCTGTGGTGGAACCAAAGACTAGTCCAATGTGACTTTGCTCTAAACAATTTTCCATTGTGTAAAAGTTACTGTTATCGTATTTGTCTACGATTGTAAAATTGATTATGAGATATCGATTTTCTTAGCCATATTTGATACTAGAATTTACGAAACAGGGTTAAATATTATCTGTGTTTGGTTTTTTGTATAAGTTAAATGCCATACATTTTTCATACGCCATTTTAGCTATTTTGAGAGCATGAGGTTTTCTGTTACTGTAATTTTATAAGTCAAACTGAATTTTGCTATTGCCGAAAAACCAACAGAAAGTATAGTATCTACAGCTACTTAAGAAATCTACATGAGAGATAGTAAAAAAAAAATGTTGATTAGACTTTTGCTTACACATTGCTCTTTCAGCTAGAGGTGGGTTATGAGAATAACAAACCTACAACGCCGACGATGTTCCTAACTGTTTGCCTTTTCTCTTGTTAATAATTAAGAGTTTGGGATAGCTATGCTTGAACCCTATGGTCTCTGAGCTTGTTTTTTTGGCTATTGTATATTGCTTTTAATGATTAACTAGCTGGAGTACCCGTACCATAGACGGAAGTTATGTAAATTCATGATTAATGAAAGATTATCGTAGGAGATGAAAAGTTATTTCCTTTACATATAATTCAAAAACAAAAACCTAAAACGTCCATTAAAAACAGCAAAACACAAAATGTGAAACTGCAAGTTTGCGTATATTTCCATGTGGACTTAACAAACCTTCATTTTAAATTTGGTGAAGATCCTTCAACAGGGGCAAAGTAGTGGTAAACAAAACCCCACAAAAAACAGGCATAAAAAACTGTAAGATGCAAAATGGAAAATTTGTATATATGTCCCCCTGGATCTAATGAGCCTCCATACCAATGTTTGTGAAGATCCATCCACACCTTGCCAAGTATTTACATGGACATACAACAGACAGTACTGTTATATTTCTATAGATGGCGTCAGTGCAATAGATCTGCTTGTGACGTATTCATAACGTCATTTTTACACCATGAAAATAGAGAAAGTTGTTCGTGACAGGAAACGAAGGTGAAACGGAAAAATCATGCTCCTATTGCAAATATCTACATGCACGCAGAATAAAAAAAATGCGCGAAGTTGATGGTGGCACATCTCGTAACAAAAAAAAGTTCAGCATTATATAAACACAGCTCCATCACAGTATGATATCCACGACACGCAAAACATTTGCAGCAATTTTCTTGCCCTTCGTTTTTATTTTCCTTATTCTATCACTTCTATGTAAGCAATTTAAAGCTGTAATTACTTGCAGACGTTATGTGTTAGGTCGATCATGGTTCATTTGACAGCATTTTGCATGGTGAGACAAACAAACTCACGTAGACGTAACTTTATTTAATAAGACTACCTGTAACTTTAAGTAATAATAATATTTATAATAATGTACAGAGTCTGAAACAGTTACAAGTATTCAGTTTGTGACAGTTTTACTAAATGAAACAAAGAAAAGCAACTCAAAGGTGTTTATAGCAGTCTATGAAACGAACCGATGCTAAATTATTGCAAAGTAAAGTAAATATAAAGTTGTAATGAAGGAAAACTTTGCTGGGTATACAAAACGTCAAAATGTGTGTTGACAGAGTGATAAGTTTATGATTTTGAACGACCTTGCACATGCATATTTTAGACCTAAATGAGTCGAGAGAGCTCAAAGGAATTGTATTTAGTGTAATGTTAATTTGTAGAAATAAAGTGCACGTGGGTTAAATGTAATTTTTAAAATATATTGCAAATAAAAGAAATGTAAGTCAGTCGTCATGAGATGATAACGAGATGTACCATCGTGTAGCATAGTCTTTGGTACATAGTCGTATTAGGGTTTTGTATTATTAATATATGAGAAATTTTACCACGTGAAAATTGTCTCAATTAGTTTCTGTTAATTAAAAACAATGACAATGTGTGATGTGAATTAAAGTACCATTTCTTAATTTATTTGAATACTCATTATTTGAATAATAATACAGACACAGTGACTCATTATTAAATGAAAAATTATATTATTTTATTAACATATTACTTCTCAGTTCTAGAATTGTAAAATTATTTCACAGACATTAATGAAACCTGCAAATCTCCTTTTATCGATTGTAAGACACTTGGAAATATTTTTTAATTGGTGAAATTTTTCAAAATCACTTCTGCTAATGAAAAACATACGTGATTCTAATGCCGCTAATACAAGTATAACGTTCATTCGAATAAGACCATATTATCAAGTAAAAACATTATTAACAAATTCTGAATTCAACTCACACACTCTATCTTAACTATTACAACGTCTTAGAAACTTTATGCAAAACTGTGTGCGAAATACGTAATATCGAACTGAAATTTATTACAAAAATATCTACTTGTTAAAAAAAGGCCTTGTATGAAATTACAAAATTGCAAGATTCCCTGTTACATTATTATACAATCTTTAATCATATTAGAAAGATACCATGACAAATAAAATCACTGAGCAATTACTGATGCAGTGTATTTAATGTTCACATGGAGATGCAACTGGACATCTTGTGTTTTAATTTCTACACTCTGGACGATTCACAGTGTGTGGCCATGTGCAGATATTTAAAGATGTATCCCATACTGTATCAGTCTGGCATTCCTTTAACACTGGTTTATCATGGACACACCAATAATACTTTCTGCAGTCTGTCTCATGAGGGAAGTATCGCCAATCAGGATTGCTACAGTCCACGACACCTGGTGGTGGAGTTGGTCTTGGTGACGAGGGTGGGCCAGAACTACTTGTTGTTGTAGCCTTAGGATCAGGTGTTGGGACAACATAACCATCCAATCGTTCATTCATCATCTTCAACAGGATATTCTTCTTTCCACAAATTCCCTGGAAATCATCCATATCAATGGCCCATATCATAGCACCGCCATATCCTTTCTCTCGGATATAGTCCATCTGAAAAATATATTTCAAACTTCCTCATAAGTCTACGGAACAAATACAATACTGATATTTCGGGGTGATATTCCACATTTATCTAAATACTTCGAACAAGGGCCACTCTATCAATTACCATCTGTGGTCATGCAACTTGTTTGTCTTCGTGTTCTTTAAGGGTCATAGACAGGAACTAGATATGAGATATATTAGTCTCCATATGCATTTTCGTTTGTCTTTATTTAAACAGTAATTATAATTTTCCTCCTTGTTGCAGAAAAAGAAAGAAACAGTTTTCGATTATTTTCTTTTTACGTTTCTCGATGTTTAAAACGATAACATTGTTATATATTTATGTGTATGCATATATATAATATATGGACCAATGGTACTAATCATATTGTAGTACTTGTAGTTTCATTTTACACCACTGGGAGATTCGCTGTAGCCAATCTTGTGAGTGTATACAAACTTACATATATGTATAGTCAAATGGCCAATGATATCTACTCTTTTTTTTCCTACAGTACGTTAGTTCGAAACTGAAACCTTTCGGGAAATATTAAAATTTAATCTTAACAGCTCTGAAAAATCAAACATGCTTTTAAAAAGTGGCTTTATTGCTACCATGGCAACATTTACGACTATCATGTTTGTTTGCAGCGTTAGGTACCTATAACACTATTCTCTGATGATCTCAACATTACAGATGTCGTTAATATTCAGTGACTGAGTGCCTAAGTAGAGACAAGACTTCGTATATAGGACTTATGCGTTAATTAAACTAGGATAACAAGTGTTTCATTTCTCTACAACCGCGCACATTCAAACTTTTTTCCATTGCTTATATGCTGGCACTGCATTTATGATAAAGTAAATTTGACATAAGGAACTGAAAACAGGAACTTACTTAGAAATACCTGTAATGAGAGCTGAAAACATTATCCGTAAAGGTAAATAAAAACACGAAAATGCTTAATACAACTGTGAAGTAAATATATATATATATATATATATATAAAAAACATGTTTAAAAGATTTATGAAAAAGAAACTAAAAACACAAACATGTTTACAACATCATTAAAGGGAACTGTAACATTTCTAAAAGCCCGACTAGTAATCTGAGGGTTGCGGGTTCGAATCCCTGTCACAACAAACATGCTTGTCCTTTCAGCCGTGGGGAAGTTATGATGATATGGTCAATCCCACTATTCGTTGGTAAAAGAATAGCCCAAGAATTGGCGGTGGGTGGTGATAACTAGCTGCCTTTTCTCTAGTCTTATACCTTTAAATTAGGAATGGCTAGCACGGATAGTCCTCGAGTAGCTTTGCGCGAAATTCCAAACAAACTATTTCTGAAGTCAATGATCGTAGCTCGCTATTAACATTTTACCTTATACACCTGTGTAATTGCCAACATTTTGAAACTGAAAAAAGAAGTAGGTATGCGCATGCTAATGACAAGCGCCCTCTATGGGTCCAGAGAAAAGATTGAAAAAAAGATTTATAATTTACAGATCATAATGGTAATATTGCTAATACCTGACGCTGTCTTTCTTCTCTACCAGGTTTACTTGCAGGGATAATCAATGATCTAAAGTATATACCCAAAGATTCCTCCACAAATAATTAGAAAAAACGGGAATCACTTAAAAAAAAATACACGGTAGATTCGGCGACGAGAGCAAAATACCTGTGTTCCGCTGTGGGGTTGAGCTTTTTCCTTAACATTTAGTTTGCAGCCTACCAGCAAATAGGTCAGCTAAGTTTGATGTTGATAAGATCATAGTTTCACACATGAGACTTCAAGATGCCGAGGGGGGGGGGAGAGAAACACAAAAATCAGAAAACTCACTTTTGTATCCCAACATGCTTTGCAAGCCCATTTTAGCCTTCTTTGGTAAGTGGGCTACATCGTATGGCAAGGACACCCATCGAGCCACTCTGAGTCAAGTTTAGGCCTGCCAGCTACGAAACTGTGGTAGGAGTTTGCTGAACGGACACACATACGTAGAAAACTACAAACTGGATTAGCATTGGATGAAAAGAAATCGGTGATGTTGGAAACTGTACAAACGGTTATTTTCAAAATTACGTTGTACCAAAGATATGTTTACTTACTTTAATTCCAATACTGTCCTCATCTTCATAGCCAACCCACTGAAGGTCATGATAAGTATAAGGACACTTCCCAATGTCATCATATTTTTTCGTCCAGTTACCAGTCATAAGGTTTTCGCAAATCTAATAAAATAAAGAGAAATTACGTATTATTCATAATTAGTTTAGGTACTATACAGTACTATTTAAGACGTACATATATATATAATAAATAGAAATTACGTATCATTCATAATTAGTCACTGTGTTGTAAAGTAATATATATATATATATACATATGTGTGTGTGTGTGTACGTTTTAAATAGTACTGAATAGTACTTAAGCTGAAGTCGGTGTATGAACGTTTGATTAAGTAGGAAATGTTCATGTCGTTAAGAGTTACCACACATTTCTTTAAATTAATTGCATAGGTTTCTAACTATCCGTGCTGGGCTGTGGATCTGAAAGTCCGAGGTTATAACCCATTATATGTTTCTGAATAAATCCGAATTCGTTTGTTTGTTGGTTTTTTGTTTCATTCTCCTATCTTATTGGAACAATTCGACATTAATTCAGGGTAAGAGCCATGCATCACCATCAAGTATCGATGTTTTACATATATATTGTTAATACTGTCATGCAAAATCGCTATTTCATTCAGTTTCTGGCACATACGTTATAAAATTAATCTTCACATCTTACAAGTTATTTGGACGGTAAAAAAAGAGTCAACTGTTTAATATACGTCCAACAGAACATAATGATGTAAGATCAGGACAGTCTGTAGATTATGTCAGTGACTCAAGATGTTCTTCCTAGTTATTGGGACAAATTACACCCAGGTATCGCTTGACATCCATTGTATAGTGGGGATGTTGGAATTATGGTCTGAGTATCTGTGGTTCGAATCCATTACCGTACAAATTAGAATAAATAAATGAAGCATATTCGCACTTTTGAGATCCTAGATGTGTTACAGGATGCTGATCAAATCCCATTATTTCACTGCAGTAACTCACGAGTTAGCGGTGAGTGCTGTTGATTAGCCGTCTTGTCCATAATCTATCAGTTAAAAATTACAGACGACTTGCGCAAACAGTTCTCGAATAGTTTTGCGCAAAATTCAACAAACAACATAGCTTGGCCACGTATCATGCTTTCGAAACCATATGTCCCAGGTCATGTTTAGTAGCCCATACCAGGGACTCCCAAACATTTTCAATACAAGACCCTGCAGAATGTTGTTACACATCCTGACTTAGCTCCTCTCCAACCAATAAACCTATAGATACTAAGTATCTTAACACTACAATATATTTTGTGTACATGCTGCACCTCCCGAAACGTTTTTTGTGGCCCTAAGTTTGACAATTTCAGGCCTATATGAACACTTGAGTCTAAATGATTATTAGTTGAATGTTTATTAGATTTGGGCCCGGCATAGCCAGGTGGTTAGGGTGCTTGACTCATAATCTGAGGGTTGCAAATTCGAATCCTTATCACACCAAACATGCTCGCTCTTTCAGCTGTAGGAGCACTATAATGTGACGGTCAATCCCACTATTCATTGGTAAAAGATTAGCCCAAGAGTTGGCGGTGGGTGGTGATGATTAGCTGTCTTCCCTCTATTCTTACACTGCTATATTAGGGATGGCTAGCGCAGATAGCCCTCGTGTAGCTTTGCGCGAAAATTAAAAACAAACATATTCATTAGATTTTTACTTAATACTTAGTTTGTGGAAAACATAAATGTTAAAATGTTTTCGTTTTCAGATAATTCCAAGGAAGGGCTATATACGATGACAAGGGAGGGGTATTATGTATTACATTATCCTTTTCATTATAAAACCGTCCCCCACCCCAGTGACACAGTGGTATGTCTGCGTACTTACACACTAAAAACCGGGTTTCGATACCCGTGATGGGCAGAGCACAGATAGCTCATTGTGTAGCTTTATGCTTAATTCAAAACAAACAAACATTATAAAACCATATTGCTATTCATTCATCAAGTTCTTACACTATTAGGAATTGGATCCATTAATTAGTTGAATGTTTTATTGGTTTAATACGAGGTTGATTTAGTGTGAAGACCAAACATCTAATTAAACTTGAGTGATTGTACAGGTTGCTGACCATAGCAATGGTTAACATTCAATGGACACAACATAACCATAAATACTTGATGTCCTCAGATAAGCTTGACAAATCGGCTATACCGATATGTTTCAACATAAAGGAAGGAAGGCTTTTTCAGTTTCTGACTTTTAGATGAAAAATGGTCAAATAAAAAATCTTATTATACCACACCAAACAAACATGTTATTCCAACCAATTACTCTATAAGGCTGCATCTAACAAACTTTATTCTGACCAATTATTATACAAGGCCACACTAAGCAAACACTAACCCAATTAATTATTTTACAAGGCCACATCAAATTCGAACCCTCGGTGTAACAGAGATAAGTCTATAGATTTAAACCGTTAAATCAGGAGGGTTCGATATTCGTTGGTGGACACAGCAGATAACCTGATGTGTCTTTGCTATAAGAAAACCAAATGTTCTTCTGCCCAGTTATTTTGTTAAGCCACACCAAACACTCTAATTAACATACAAATAAGAACAATTAAAGTAACATAAAAGTGACTTTTAAAAAGTATCGTAATGGTACGACACTTTTGCTTCACCCTGTGTAAATTAAAGTTCTTAGCTTGGGATCATAGCCACACGTCTCACAAAAAAGAGAAAGAGACAAAACCCACAAACAATTTTAAAACAATCGATCAGGTCTTGCCATTGACCTAGGGATCTTTCAGACTTTTATACATAAATAAAGTTTTAGTTAGTAATTGATTAATTTTAAAACAAATAAATATCAGTAATTTTTTAGTGTTATAAGAGTAAGTGGAACGATTTGTGGTTGAACCTCAGTTAAAGATTTGCTTCTCAACAGAATATTTTGATCTAGAAACCATTCCAAAGCACATATCAAGGATAATGTAAATGTTTTTTTTTTTAGTATTTTAAATTGAATATTGTTCATTGAGATCTAGTATTAGTTTCGACAACGTAAATAAAATTATAGTTTCAAACAAACCTCATAATAAGCCAAAAATCCTGTGGCATTTGTGTACTGCCCCGGTAATCCTCCCCCAAGCCACTTTTGGACAGGAGCCCGTAGATCATTATTGCTTTTGCTGCCCAGGGTGTAAGTTCGGCCGTAAAAAGGAACTCCGACGATTAACTTATGCCTGGGGGCACCACTGTCAACCCACAGTTGGAGACCGTCATGCTGTACCGTAATAGGAAAATAATTAGCACTTATATTTTTCTCGACGCTTTCCATAAGGAAGTCTTAACTTATAAATATCACGTAATGCATTTAAGAAAGAAAACAAAACATAAGGTTTAACATCCCATTTTAGTTAATGGTACGAAAGGTTTAGTGAACACTACAATGAAAACAACACTTTCAGAAAATGTCAACTAAGTTCGGGAATTACTTAGTTAAATAGGTTTCTTATTGCAGACAAAGAGAAGATCCAATAAATTATTTCTTTCTTTACCGAATATTTCATTTTTGTTAAAATAACTTAACACTGCTTTATGTTAACGTAATTCAACTTACTACATTCAATTTTTCGTAAGCCCACTGATCAAACGGACGTTTATATAGCGGACTATGGACATCCGCAAATCCGGCCCAGTTTCCCCGGAGGTCATAAGTCATCACGTGGATCTGATCTAACAAACTTACAGAAAAAAGAAATCATCGCGTCACTTGAAGTTATTGATCTATGACGTAATCATTTAAAATTTCTGCTCCCTGATCTATTTTATGATTATATAAACAAAGAAAAAAACGTTGAACAGCCTCCTAATGCTCTACTTAAGAATCATTGACTGTTCGATACTATAATAACAAGAAAGTAAAACAACAATAACAAAACTTGCATTTTTGATAATTAATGTTTGTGGCCACTAAGAACTATCAGTGAAGCGCGTGCTAGGTAGTATGCATTGATTTTAAGCGCTTGTTTGTTCCGGATGCAACATGTGAACCTTCGAAACGTGAAAAATATGGAGTGCGAGTGGATGCTGTGGTAGAGTTTTTAATTTCACAGCTGGGGTGACAGCGCAGGTAGTTCTCGTATAGCTTTGTGTGTAATTCAAAGCAAATCAAACCAGAACTAGCAAGATGAATTGGAATTCATACAACACCAAAGAAATATTTTTCGCACTTTCAGTTGGGGATACGTTATAAGAGTGTCAGTTAATTACTTAACGTGAGTGATGGATGGCGAGGTTCTGTTGACCGACTACTTTCCACCTGGTTAGTTGTTCAAAATTATGGAAGACGGTAGATAGCCTCAGCAGCTTTGTCATAAATAAAACAGTAGCGCCACTAATGACGATCAGTGTAACTACTTTTATCAACTTTTATCTTTCTCAACACTGAAGTTTATTTAGTTGTTTTTGTTGAAATTTACAGTTTAAAAATACATGTTTTTAACTACATCTAACACTTATGTTTTTGATAACTTTCGTTTTTTTTACAGTTTAAAAATACATGTTTTTACCTAGATCTAACACTTATGTTTTTGTTAACTTTCGTTTTTTTTTTCGCTCAAACGTGGTAAGAAAATAGTATACATCATTTTACAGGAATTGGTCGAAACAAATTTTGGTCTAATTCAGGGTTTAGAGTTTGATACCTAGTTTAGGGTAATAATATTTTTTTGTTGTCAGTCGTGTTTTCTACGTTTGCACAACATACTTAGCTAGAGGTCTCACTTCATAGCCTTCTTGTAGTCGGAACTTTGCCACCGGCACGGCCGCTGTTAATAGAAGTCCATGAGGATGAAATGCTTCTCTCAATTCCTGGAGATAAAAACAAAACTCTTGGTTCAAAAATAAGACAACAATTTTAAAAATAATCTAAATCCAAGTTTTAAAATTAATCAGCATAAAAAGGAACATACACTGCTGGCCAAAATCTTAAGATCAATAAAAATAAAGAAAAAATATGCATTTTGCGTTGTTAGACTCAACTACTTATTTGAGTAGAGCTTCGAAAGATGAAAGTAAGAAAAGGGGAAAAAAACCAACTTTTAGCATTTAGTAGGGAAAATGTGAACACTATGAAATTAACCTAAATACTAGCTGGTCTAAAGTTTAAGACCATACTGAAACGAAATGTTAATCGGTAAACACGTAACGAAATTTAGTCATTTGTGTTCAAACGTTAGCGTTGTCAATATCTCCTACTGACATCTCCTGTGCAACATTGGGTAAAAACATGGCAAAGGCTAAAAAGCTGACAGAGTTTGAACTTGGAGAATTGTCGAGCTGCAAAAGCAAGGTCTCTCTCAACCTGCCATCGCTGGTGAGATTGGGTGTAGTAAAACTGCTGTTCCAAATTCCTTAAAAGACCCTGTGGGATACGGAACGAGAATATCAAGTGGTCGGCTTAAGAACATTTCTTCAGCGTTGAGCAGAAGAATTCGACGGGTTGTTCGGCAAGACACCAACCGATCGTGGAACCATATTAAGGCCCTTACGGTCGCAGAATGCAGCTCAAAAATAATAAGACGGTATCTACGAGAAAAAGGCTTTAAAAACCGTAAACGTCTTCAAAGGCCACGCCTCCTTCCACACCACGAAACAGCTCGGTTAAACTATGCTGAGAAGCATCAAACATAAGATTTAGAAAAGTGGACGAAGGTTTTGTTTTCTGATGAGAAAAAATTTAATCTGGATGGTCCAGATGGCTTCCAATGTTACTGGCACGATAAGGATATCCCACCGGAGACATTTTCTACACGACATAGTGGAGGAGGTTCCATCATGATCTGGGGTGCTTTCTTCTTCCATGGAACAATGGAGCTTCAGGTTATACAGGGTAGTCAAACAGCAGCTGGCTACATTGGCATGTTGAAGAGAGCATCCTAATTGACTGAAAGCCCTCACTTGTGTGGAAATGACTGGATCTATCAGCAGGACAATGCTGCAATTTACAATGCTCGCAGGACAAAGGACACTTTTATAGCAAATAACGTGATTCTTTTGGACCATTCAGCGTGTTCGCCCGAACTGCACCCCATTGAAAATGTTTAGGGGTGGATGGCAAGGGAAGTCTATAGAAATGGACGGCAATTCCAAACAGTGAAGCTATCTTCACCACTTGGAATAACGTTCCAGCCAGCCTTCTGCAAATGCTTATATCGACCATGCCAAAGCGAATGTTTGAGATTATTCGCAATGACGGCTGTGCAACTCATTACTGATACCTCTTGTTGGGCATTTTCTACCCTGTTTAGGACTTATTTTTTGGTATGGTCTTAAACTTTTGACCAGCTAGTATTCAGGCTAATTTCATAGTGTTCACATTTTCCCTATTAAATGATAAAACATGTTTTTATTTTTATTTTCCCTTTTCTTATGTTTATCTTTCGAAGCTCTACTCAAATAAGTGGTTGAGTCTAACAATGCAAAATGCATATTTTTCTTTATGTTCATTGGCCTTAAGATTTTGGCCAGCAGTGTATGTAGCAAAGAAATGTAGCACTGCCACGATACAAACATGAAAATACAAATAACTTGTTCAAATTATTCGTAAAAGAGAAAAGAATTATGTGTTCAATGTTTCCACCAAATTACTTGAGGTTCCAATGAGGTTAATTTACTCCCCCTTTTGTCCTTTGCAGATATTTTTAGAATTTTCCTTTTGTTTGTAGTTAAGCTGAAAGCTGCACGATGGGCCATCTATGTTCCACCTACCTACAGACATACCGCTGTGCCACTTGAAGCCCTTTCTTTGGTATTTTAACCGTAAACACGAAGTTTGATAATCGTGAAGTAGTAAAAACAATTGTTTTCTAACCCTTATGTTATTGATGATAGAAATCGAAATACTTTCGCAAATGTATTGGAATGTTGTCCCAAATTATTCAATTTTCAAGATAACGAAACATGTTGTATTTCTTAAATAAACAAAATACACAGTCATTGCATATTTTAATAAGAAACAAAACAACCTAACAAAAACTGTGGTATTAAGTTAGAAACCTAAAATAATATGGAATATTTTGACACATATTGTAGCTAAAATTAATTTATTAAAAATATTTATGAGTTTATTTTATATTTTATGCAGTTCTCTTTATCGCTATAAAAACGCTACTTTTCGTGTTAATATTTAATAATATCTCTATTTATATGAAAATTAATATCTGCGCTAACCTCCCGTACTGGAGGGAAGGCAGATAGTCATCACCATCCACCACTAACTTTTGAGCTACTCTTTTACCAACGAATAGTGGGATTCATCTAATATTATAATGTCCCTACAACTGAAAGGGTGAGCATGTTCGGTGTGAAGAGGATTGGAACCCGCGATCCTCACAATACGGGTCGAGAGCTTTAACCACCAGATCATGCTAAGCCCCACAGTTCTGTACAATGTTTAAAACCTGAGACCAGTCGTTGTTATAAAATAGCTCTCCAGTGACTCAACGATCACTCTGAAGGTTTATAACGCTAAAAACCAGGTTCAGATGTCCGTGGTGGGCACAGCACAGATAGCCTATTGAGTAGCTTTTCGCTCAACAACAAACAATTATAAATTTAGTAAAGTAAATTTATTCTATTAATTAAAATCTCGAATACGTCTACAAATTAATGTTTCTTTATTTAAAGACATTTGTTGTTAGAGTTACTATGACGATCATTAAGTAACCATTTTAATAAAGCGCACGCGACAGAACAAGTACATATGCTTTATACCTGAACAAGTTTCAGAAAATTTTCCTTGTCTTTGAAGTTGCCATCTCGGTCATAAGCTCCAGGGTATTCCCAGTCCAGGTCGAAACCGTCAAATCCGAGGTTTAAGGTCCACTCCAAAGCACTCTGCACAAAAATATCCCGTCTTTGTTTGGTACTCACCATGTCCGAATATTGTTTTCCTCCTTCATCCCAACCTCCGATTGCCAGTAAAAGTGTCAGATGAGGATACTTCATCTTAAGCCTAGTAAATCGTTTGTACCCTCCTGGATAAAATGCGATTAAAGGTTACTTTGTCAGATCAATTGTCACTGAAAGAGGGCTATACGACGACGCTTAGGCTTATAAACTGTTATTATTGGTACTCTATAATATACAAAACACAGATTCATTCAAATGGAATCGAAGTTTCACGATAAACAACAGAATGACGACAGTAACGCAAACATTTCACACGTGTATTTACTGTAACGAACATTTAATTTTTGAACGTTTTGGAATACTCATATACACATACAGTAGAAATATTTATAAATTTAAAAATTTTATAAAATAATTATAACATTTTATTATATATATGTATATTTTAATGTTTAAATATATACATTTTTAGACCTAGTAATCCACCACGTTCAGTATACCTTGCTGAAGATGGAATATATATACATATTTCGAAATGTCCAAGAATTAAATGTTTGTTACCGTACAAACACACGGATCAAATGTTTTTTGTTTCTGTCGTCGTTCTGTGGTTCATCATGAAACACGTATAAGAAACAACATAAAATGTCGATCGACATAAAATGGAGGTTTGTTGCTCTTGTAAGAAGAATATACAATAGAAAGCGACACCAAATAACCTTAAATAACCTTTTTGTTGAATCTAAGAAAAATACACCTTTATAACACAGAATGAGCTATGATGTTGTATGTGAGACTGTTAATTAACCGTTATTGTCCATAATGGTTAGTTCTGACCAGATGTTTAGTCTGCCCAGAGTGTAAATCAGAAGATTTACGGTTTGAGACCCCTTGCTACAAAAAATAGATGCGCTATAAAAAGAGCTGTCAAATCCCACTATTCCATCAGACAAGTGTAATCAAAGAGTTGGCGGGCGGTGCTGTTGACTAGTTGTCTTCCGTCTGGCTCACCAGCTCAAAATTAGGAAAAGTTATGAGCAGAGCACCATGACCAAGTAATCTGAGGGTTGGAGGTTCTAATACCCGTCACAACAAACATGCTCGCACTTTCAGTCGTGGGGGCGCGTTATCATGAAACGGTCAATCCCACTATTCGTTGGTAAAATAGTCGCCCAAGCGTTCGCGGTGGATGGTGATGATTAGCTGCCTTCTCTCTAGTCTTACACTGCTAAATTAGGGACGGCTAGCGTAGACATCCCTCGTGAAGGTTTGCGCAAAATTAAAAAAACAAACAAGCTATGAACAGTTACCTTTTGCGTAGGTTTGCACAAAATTTTTGAAGCAAAGAAACTTATTTCATAATATTAAAAACTAAACATTTTAAACATTTATAATGAGATATTTTTAAACCAGATGAAATGTAAATTATTTTTAGTCTAAGGCAGATGGAGATCACCAGTTTAAACAAAATTTATCAAAATGGGATGTATCGATTCGCCCCCTTCAAGTGGCACAGCAATGTGTCTGCAGACTTTCAACATTGGAATTCCAGTTTCGATACCCGTGGTGGGCAGATCACAAACAGCCCATTATGTAGCTTTATGCTTAATTACAAACAAAATGCATATTAAAAGAAAAATATATCTACTCAGATTACGAGTCGAGCGCCCTAACCACCTGGCCATGTCGGGCCTTTTAATTAGGAGTGGTGTACTTGAAAAGTAATCAGAAACTAACTTCACTGAACATTAGTGACACGAAACATAGTGCTCAAGACATTTGTTCTTATAATTCTGATTTCGCAAAGTAACGAACATATACTCTTCAAAAAAAGAAACGCAAAAGGGATATTTTTGTTATTTTAAAGAGAAATATATGTAATAACGTTACAAGCTCAGAGTATGTGATGTTACACGTGTTGAGGCACTGATTGTCAGACTAAAATGACAATAAAAGTTGTGCACTTTGAAAACGGAGGAAAACATCGGATTTTTCGCAAAAACGCATGCGTGTCCAATAAATTTGTTTGAGAGATCTGCATGTTCTGCAAGTGCAACATGTGCAAAATCCCTATAAAAGTGACAGATTCTCGGTTTCCATAGCTCAGTGTTAAGCCACCGACACGCAATACAGTTACGCCAAGACTGACTGAAGCACAACGCAACAACGCCATTGGTCGCTTGGAAGCAGGCGAATCTCGATCAGATGTTGCCAGAGCTGTGAATGTTCACCCAAGCACCATCACAAGGCTATGGAATCGTCACCGACAACATGGATCAACTCGTGACCGTCCACGATCTGGCAGACCTCGTGTGACCACGCCCGCACAAGATCGCTACATCCGGTTACGTCACCTTCGGGATAGGAACACCACTGCGACGTCTACTGTCTCAACCATACCAGGGCTGCGTAGGATTTCCGATCAGGCCGTACGCAACCGTCGACGAGATTCTTAGGCCCCATGTGTAACCCATCATGGTGAACATCAACGACGTTTATCAACATGACAACGCCCGTCCTCACACAGCCCGACTCACCACTGTCTTCTTGAGACACCACAACATCAACGTTCTTCCCTGGCCCTCCAGATCACGAGATTTAAAGCCCATCGAACATCTTTGGGACGAGTTGGACCGACGTCTGCGACGGCGACAACCTCAACTGCAGACTCTACCTCAGATTGCAGCAGCTTTGCAGGCTGAGTGGACAGCCATTCCACAGGATGTGATTCGTCATCTCATCGCTTCCATGGGCAGGAGATGCCAAGCAGTTATTGATGCTCACGGGGGGCATACTCGTTATTGACGTTGAGTGACGTTAAACGTCAACTAGTGAGCGTGGACTTCGCCTTAGCAGACTTTGGATGTTCAGCAGTGAATGTGCAAAGTTTCACACATGTCATACAGAACTACTCGGAATAAACTTGTTAACAATATGTCTCAAATTTTGCCTTTTGCGTTTCTTTTTTTGAAGAGTATATATGTAAGGGAGCATTTAGGCATCAGAATACTTTATTTTCTACATAGCATCCCAAAATTGTAAATACATAATAAAATACGACAGTATTATGTACTATAAGCTAAAATGTATGAATAGGAACTGTAAATGGTCAAAGTTGTCATGGCCTGCTGGTTTAGCGCTCGACTCGTAATGTGCATTTTGCAGGTTCGAATTCTTTTAAGCCGTGGGGCGTTATAATGTTACGGACAATCCTGCTATTCGTTTTTTTTAAAAAAGTAATCCAAGAATTGGAGGAAAATGGCGTTTACTAGCTGCTAAATTAGAAACGGTTAGCGCAGATAGCCCTCGAGTAGCTTTGCGTGAAATTCAAAACAAACGAAACCAACCAGTTCCAGGTTGTTTTCACACTATAGCGGAGAGTAACAAAGTGACGGATATGTCTGTTGCCTGCTAACATGTATGCGTGGCTTGGTGGTTATGGCACTCGACTCACAATCTGTGGATTTCTGGTTCGAATTCCAACACCTAACATATTCGCCCTTTCACCCGTGGAGGCGTTGTGATGTATGGTCAATCCCACGCTTCGTTGGTGAGCAGCAGCTCAAGAATTGTCGATAGTTGGTGTTAACTAATTGTCTTCTTTCTCGAATACATCAGTTCCGTATTAGGGAAGGCTAATGCAGGTAGATTTCAAATAGCTTTGTGCGAAATTGAACAAACAAAACTAAAATAAACTAAGACTATGTTTCACACATAGGTAAATATAAATGGACAAAAAGAAACTCAAATAAAAAAATTAAATTAAAGACGCCACATAAATCAAAATAATCTCCAGGGTACAGACTACAATTTAGGATATAAAAGGTATCCTTGATTTTGGAGGTGACTGAAAAAATGGGCCCCATATTGCGGTGGGGATACACCGTCTATTAGTCTCAACCTCCGTTCTTCAGTCTCTCGTGGAAAAATTATTTAAAGAAATAAAAGTTGGGAGAGCGAGATGTGGGTACCCAAGCCCACAACGTCCCATACCTATATCACTCTCATTGCCTACGGACAGTTTTGGGAAGGTGACTATACTTCACAGCGAACAAGAAAAACATATAAAAAAGAAAGAATAAAGAAAAATGAAATAGGGCACTATCAGTTTGGGGGTAAACCAGATAAATGTACCTCTTGAGGTTGGCATTCCAGCCCCCTTTATAGCAGTAAAGCACTAATTTAACTTAATTAATATACAGTATATACATTATGCTAGTATAGACTTATAAAAGCTCAACCAAGTTATTTAAACTAACTAGTATAAGTCCCAACTACCGTTCGTTAAGTGCACTGTAACTATCAATTTTCAGACTTTACAAGAGCTTCTGTATGCGATAAGGTGTTCATCCACTTAAAAAAGTAGTACCAAGTTGTTTAAATGGCCCTATAAAAATTGAAAATACTTATCGGAAACATTCACCAAAAATTCCTTAATTTTTATATCTTTATATTTATTTACACATCTGTATATTTATCACAAAATATTTTATTAATTTATTTAGAGTTTATTTATTAAAACTATTGAATATTAATTTTCTTTCAATATTTCAACATTGTAAAGTTTGTAATACGTTAAAATATTTCATTATTAACCCATTTATCCACTTAAATGCTATTTATCACAGGTTCGTACTTGCTATTTGTAACACAGTCGTTCCTTTTTATTTTAGTTTGAATGTTTAAGTTGAATTGTATCTATTAAACTGTGCGGACCTTGTTCGAAGTCGTACTGCGGATCTAAGCTAATCACCTCCCACGTTAGATTGCTCAGACCTACGAAGGAATAGATGATGTGGGTACACAGATCTGCTGGAATATCTTCTATGTCATAGTTCATCGGTTCTGGTCGATAAACAGCCCAGGCACTGTAGTAACACACGATTTTATAATTGTTGGGCTCATAGTTATATTGTCGTATATCTGGAAGGTTATACAATAAAAAACAAACAAAGTTGTTACTGGATTGACTAATGAGAAAATATGTTTGTTGATGCACGTGATATTAACTTGTATAAATTATTCCAAATACAGATATCCAGTAAACAGAAGTTTAGCCAGTTGGGTTTTTTTAAGAAGAGAAACTGGTTCTGTTATTCAACACGTTTCTACATTAACAATAAAGGTTTTTCGTTGTAAACTGGTTATTATTATTCTCAAATGAAACAATAATACACAATCATTTGTGTGTACGTACGTAAATATATTCAAACTGATAGAACATTCAGATTTTCAAGAACTAGTCCTGAAATAGTATACCGTAGCTTTTAGTCACATCATAATACTATAAGTGTACCTTTTTAAGAACATTTAACTGACTCTGTAAAGTTAACTATAATTAAACTAAAGATAATAGCTAAACATTATTAGATAAAAATACCTATCCGAATTACAGAGGAAAAAACAACAATTATTTACTTGTCAGAATCATCTTAAAGTTTTTAATGCTGAGAATGTTATCGTAGTAAGTATTAGATAATCCTATTTATCTGTCGGTATTGTTATAGTGTTGTAAGTGTTAGATAATCCTACTTACCTATCAGTATTGTCATAGTGTTGTAAGTGTCAGACAACCTTACTTATCTGTCAGTATTGTGAAAGTGATGTAAGTGGTGGATAATCCTACTCATCTGTCAGTATCATCATATTGTTATGTTAGATAATCCTACTTATTTGTCAGTATTATCATATTAAGTGAATGAAAATTGTATTCGTCCATTAGTATTGTTATTATTACAGCGGATAATTGTATGTTTTTCCATTGTTATTGGAACATAAGTGGTAGATAGGTTTTATAATACAATCAGGGTTTATTAAGTGCCCGATAGCCTAACTTTCCTGTTTAAATTTAAGTAGCATTAATTGTCGGAATTTTCAATATTTTTATTCACGTGCGAGTTTTATTAAAACTGCATAACTGCTTAAAAATGGAAAAAAGAAATTGTAATGACTTAATATATAACAGTCAAAGGATTTTTTTGATTTTTTGCTTTCTTACCATTTGGTTTACTATTCGCAGGTTGAGCTGCCTCATTCAGGCCTACAAAGACACACGTTCCTAACACTAAAAGTCCTAGGAAGTTTTCCATTTGAACTGTTTGATGAGGCTTGATGAAAAACAAAACAAATACTTACTCATAACAAACAGAATAATCATACCACATCTTACTTTACACAGAATCACTTACGAAAGATATAATATTTTCAAAATGAGACCTAAGACTTTGAGTGCTTTCGAATAATTGTCTATTCTTCTTCAGGATAACAAATTATTCTCTTTATTGTAAGTGTAGAAGGTGACAACGTCGTGTTTAAGAACCATATTTATATCTTAGTCAAGCTGCTTAGTATGTATATATATATAATACATTATATTCTTAGGCAAGCTGTGGTAAGGGCAAACAGATAGTTACCACCCCTTGTATCACATCACATTTGTTGTATGACAAAAACAACTTGATAAACCGTTTTAGTTAATTCAGATATCTTAGATATTACGTCTTAATTTTAATCTCAAATGTTTGTGATTGTCCGTAATCGGTACGGACTGTTTCTGGTGTCCAAAGCTATATGTGCATAAAACGCTTGTTTCGAAGTTAAAGGGTTCTTATAAGAGCAAACTTTTTAAATAAAAAACAAACAAACAAACATGGCCGAACCATTTTTTACCTGATTTTCAATATCCTGTTTACGCCAGTGAAACCTGAGCTATGTTTTTAACTATATTACACACCGATACTTTAAGTTTTTAAGATTAACTTTGACTGGGCGTGCCAATTACTATTTGTTGAAAACGTAAAATCAGGGTTACAGAACAATGTTACCACGTTTTTCACAATTTACGTTAATAAGATCTCAAATCTGGATTTTTTAAACATAAAAAGTTAAATAAAAATCTAGATAAAATATTTTCTTAAACTGAAAACAAACAACTTTTTAAAGAAACGCTAATTCTAATCTTTCTTCATCTTTTCCCCTTTAATCAGGCCCGGCATGGCCAGGTGGGTTCAGACGTTCGACTCGCAATCTGAGGGTCGCGTGTTCGAATCTACGTCGCACCAAACATGCTCGCCCTTTCAGCCGTGGGGACGTTATTATGTGACGGTCAATCCCACTATTCGTTGGTAAAAGACTAGCCCAAAAGTTGGCGGTGGTTGGTATTGACTAGTTGCCTTCCCTCTAGTTTTACACTGCTAAATTACGGATGGCTAGCGCAGATAGCCCTCGAGTTGCTTTGTGCGAAATTAAAAAATAAACAAACCCTTTAACTAAAATGATAACACAGATGTCCCATGGTATGTTCCAATTAATTTTCTCATTTCGGATTCGGCATCATAGGTGGGTTAAAATAGCATTTAAAAATATTTCTCTTGTCTCTCACACGTCAGTTGCCAGAAGGTCTTTAGTTTAATACCAAATCTCACCAGCGATTGAGTGATGAGAGACGAAAGATTCTTAGTACATCAGTTACGTATTCGATATCAATATAATCCTGCAAATATTAAAGTTTATATCGAGAAATTTGTCATTAGAAACTAGTAGGCCTAACACGTGAGATAAAAAAACAACAACACGTAACTTGCAGATGTTCTTTCGCATATTTCTCTTAATTTCGGATTCGAAATGAGATATGGATTAAGTCAGTGTGGTTGTGCTCCGACTAGGAGAAGAAAGTCAACCAGCTTGGTTGATCCATAATCTTGGCTTATTTTTGGGAAGAATAATAGTTTACAGACGTTATACGATGTTCTTAATTATAATTTACAGACGTTATACGATATTCTTAATAATAGTTTACAGACGTTGTACAATATTCTTAATAATAGTTTACAGACGTTATACGATATTCTTAATAATAGTTTACAGACGTTATACGATATTCTTAAGGCTGTGACCTTGAAGTTGTATGAAAAAAACAACTTAGCCTTCAACTATCCTGTGACTATATGGTAAGAGAGTCAGCTAACAGTCGTTGTATGGTTTACCAGTCAATATGATTTTATTGCTGTAGACAGAATAGAGTTAAATTATGCTGTTGTATAACCTTCCTTTACATATGAATGTATCTTTACGAGCGTTGGGAAAATAATAGTTATTAAAGTGTTGTTATATGGTCTTCTTATGATTGGAATTTGTAGCTCTAGATAAAATAAGTGTTAAACTACAGTTGTCGCATGGTCTTTATATGACTATTACCTTGTGATTGTCAAAAAGGTGTGTCAAGAGCTTTATTAAGAATTTATAAAGCTGTCATATGATACATAATTTATATAACACCTTTGAAGACCATAATGTATTATTAATTGATAGTAATATGAAAACACACACAAATATTTGTCGACATTTATTTAGGCCATTGAATGTACGGAAGAGTTTTTTTTTGTTATCTGTTTCAAGACAATAGTGCAAAACCTAAGTCAGTTTTGAAGTGTTTAGGTAGTAAACAATTTGATAGTAAATCATAAACCGAATAATAGCTATTGACACCTCTTTTCCCTTGTAATTTATAATCCGACGATAAGGCTGATAAACCTCTAACCCTATTTGCCTTCTCTCTTATTCAAAATTACCTTTCCAACATACACTGGTTCAGCGATAAATTGTAGGTTCATGTTACTATAAATCTGGGTTCGATCCTTAAATTGGTCGAAATTCAGATAGCCAATAGTGTGGTTTTGAGCTCTAATTAGCCCACAAAACTTAATTAGTTTGAAGAGAGTTTTGCGGTAGCCCCCGTCTGCAGCTCTACATTAGTAGTTTCTCAACGCAATAAAAAAAAAATCTATTGTTGAATCGCACAGTATGACAATGTTAAAGAGCTCGAGTTTCACCGTGTGGGTATTTGGGAATCGATGTTAAATACCCAGGAGGGTCAGGTACATCAGACCTCTTCCTCCCTCCCGAACGTTGATAGCGTGTGACGTAAGGATTTTTTTTTTTTTTTAAGCTTAGGACCTGAGCAAAAGTATAATATCGTACTCAGGCCAACAATGTTAAAACTGGTGTCTTTCGGTTTGTTTTGAATTTCGCGCAAAGATACTCGAGGGCTATGTGCAGTGTAATACTAGAGGGAAGGCAGCTAGTCATCACCACACACCGCCAACTCTTGGGCTACTCTTTTACCAACGAATAGTGGGATTGACCATAATATTATGACGCTCCCACGGCTAAAAGGGCGAGCATATTTGGTGTGACGGGAACTCGAACCCGCGACCCACCCTCAGATTACAAGTCGAGTGCCTTAACCACCTGTCCATGACGGGCCAACTGGTGTCTTTGTATGCATATATATACATATATATATTAATGTTGAAAATAAATACGTTTTCAGCCAGAAAATTACGCAACAATTGTTACATGAAAATGTATTTTTTGATTGTGTTTAAACGCTTTCCATTGAGGGCCAGTCATGGCCTAGCGCGTTAAGGCGTGCGCTTCGTAATCTGAGGGTCGCGGATTCGCGCCCGAGTCGCGCTAAACATGCTCGCCCTCCCAGCCGTGAGGGCGTTATAATGTTACGGTCAATCCCACTATTCGTTGGTAAAAGAGTAGCCCAAGAGTTGGCGGTGGGTGGTTATGACTAGCTGCCTTCCCTCTAGTCTTACACTGCTAAATTAGGGACGGCTAGCACAGATAGCCCTCGAGTAGCTTTGTGCGAAATTCCAAACTTTCCATTGAACTAAACTTGGTTACAACAAGTTCTTTGAAAAAAAAAAATAATTGAAACATAAATTCGAAACCTAATTTTATGTTTTGCATGTTTGAAATTATTTGTTGTACGAGTATTATAAATACCTTAATAAAATATTGGAATAAATACATGAACTGTGTGTGTGTGTGTGTGTTTACTTATAGCAAGGCCACATCGGGCTATTTGCTGAGCCCATCGAGGTGTATCAAACCCATGATTTTAGTGTTAGAAATCCGTAGACGTACCGCTGTACTAGCGGAGTGGTACATATGAATAATTAAATATAACCCACATTAATCCCGTATTGAGAACAACCAAACATACCCAAACCATTTTTGTTTAGCTTCCTGCATAGAGAACAGTTTTTGAATCAGATATAAATAGCACTAGTCAGTCAGGTAAAATACAGATTTTTAAGTTTGGAAATTTAGTACATAGTTATAAATAACACATATAAAATATAAACATATATATATATATATCGAAATCGAGTAATTTACTATACAGAAAGAGTACAGAAGAAAAACGAAAAGCTTAACTCGAGATAAATTACAACATAGTAAATAAGACAAGTATTGTACTTGTACATACTTTGATTTGGAAAAATTATATAGAATTATCTAGGAATATTCAAAGATGAGAATTGTATAACTTATTAAGAAAAAGGCCAGTGAAAGATATATACTTTTACTAACTGTAACTCAGCTAAAGATAAAAACAATTGAAATAAGTCTATAGACAGCTTACTTATGGGACAGAAATAGAATAAGAATTTTGTATAAGATATAAATTATAGCTTACTGAAGACAGAGAAATAATATTATGGCATTGGATAAGATATAAATATGTACTCGGTGAAATTTACTGAAGAAATCGGAACAGTATAGATAGATAAGAAATATATAATGTGTTTACATAAAATAACTAGCTAAGCATAAAAAAAGAGTACTAGGAAATTAACAAACTGAATATATATATATAAACAGTAACGTAACTGATTCAGCGTCACGTCTACCAATATGCATATCTTACTCCAGCTGGCCTAACTGTCACTGGTATTCCGCGCAAGGCCACATCGCCACTGGGTACAGTAGATATAGTTTATTTAACAGACTACATTGTTAGTAACTGTATAACAAGAATGAGGAACGGCCAGACGAAAACCGTAAATGAAACATTACTTTTAAAGTAGGAAATCAAACCGTCAGTCTCTATAGAGCATTTGGAAAGAAAACGTGAAAAGTGACGAAAAAAATAGTTATTCTAGGTGACATTTATGTAATGTTCGGTACAGTCATCGAACTTAAGTAGTTATATAAATTATGACTATATAGTAGAAGTTTATGCATAAGGACGTTCAGAGAAATTTAACATGTGAATCTGTATTAAAAATGGTGAAACAAAACATTTCCAATTCTCAAGTGGTACTGCCATAAGCTCGAGGGCTTATAATGCCAACATTTTGGGTTTGATCCATGCTGTAGGTACAACACAGAATGTGTAGCTCCGTGTTTAACAACAAACCAACATAAAGGTATGTCTGAAATCAAAATGAGGGTATACACTTTATCTGTATTAGTATGCAATGGAAATGAAACACGGAATTCTTTAAAACTAAAGATAGAATAATAATTTATGTTTGAAAATACGTATTTCAACTAAATATAGGTAAAATAAATGAAAAGTTTGTGAACGAACATATGAAATTGAAAAGTTACTGTTTGTTTGTTGACAAGGCACAAACTACACAATGTGTTATCTAGATCCTGCTTACTGAGTATCGAAACCTAATTTTTTGTGTTATAAGCTCCCAGATTTCTTGTTGAACTAGCAGGAGACAAACCACTGTTTAAATAACTCCCTGTACGTATTTTTTTACCAAACAAGGAAATACGTTAGAGGAATATAATATTTATTTACGAACAAAAAAAAATAGACAATTTCGTTATTGTAAACAAGGAAATATAGTGTTAAACATCGTTCACTGTACGTTTCTACAACAGTCAACCAATCCAGTACACTTATCATGAATAAAAACATCCACCAAGAAATGTAAAACATATTTCACAGAACTCCTAATTCCAAATAAATGTAAAATAAAATATACTTCTTCTCGCACATGGAATAGGAATACTGAAAAATGTTATATTAGGAGTAACCAAGGATCTGGTCTTATTTTCTTAACAAAAATTATGTAACTGTAATAATATAATAAACAGAAAAATATATAGCTACAGTACTGTAATAAATAGACAAAATATGTAGCAGTGGTAATATAATAAACGGAAACATATATAGCTACAGTACTATAATAAAAGACAAAATATGTAGCAGTGGTAATTATAATAAACAGAAAAATATATAGCTACAGTATTATAATAAAAGACAAAATATGTAGCAGTGGTAATTATAATAAATAGAAAAATATATAGCTACAGTGGTATAATAAATAGACAAAATATGTAGCAGTAGTAATATAATAAACATATAAATATGTAACTACGGTAACAATAAATAAAAAAAATATAGATACGGTAACATAATAAACAGAAAAATATATAGTTAAGATAACATGATAAAAAGAAAAATATGTAGCTATAGTAATATAGCAAATAGACAAAATATGAAGCTGTAGTAATATAATAAACCTTAAAAATACTATGTAATATGAGAAACATAACGACTTAGGAAGAAAAAGTAATTTTAAAAATCATTTTTAAAGACCATTTATTTCTGTATTGTGACTTGATAAACTAAGGTATTCTAGGAGGAAGATCTGATTGTGAGACGTGAAACCATGTCAGTTTCAAAACAAAATTTAACAGTTCCTGGTCAAGAAGGTAGATCACAGCGACCTCTCACTAAAGAAAAATTAAACAATAAATACTTATTCGTAATTAAACTGCATTTATACGATCACTGAATCGATCTATTATTAAAATTGTCCACCATTTTCAGTGCTAATACATTTCAATAATGAAGTGTTCTCTGGTGGATGAGCGGTAAGTTTACGGACTTGCAACACAGAAATCTGGTGTTCAATCCCTTTCAAAGGATAGAGTGCTGGTAACCTATTGCATAGCTTTACGTTAATAAAACAGTAAGAAAGAAAAATATACTGTAATACTTGTAGCTTAGGTTTTCGTTATTTGTGAATGTTGCCGTGTTCCACATATTTAATATAATGACAAATAAACCTCGTTAAACATAGTAAAGAAATGAACAGTGCATTGGTAAACAAACGAAGAAGTGAGTGAGGAATATTAGCTTGGCAAAAGGGAACAAAACCCTCCGGACCTAAACTTAGGAAAGTAATATAAATTTCTGAATACATCAATATCTTGTAACTTGAAACAAAATTGACAAAAAGTGCAAACGGAAATGGACTGAAATGTGAAAGAGTCTCTTACCAGTTGGCGCCAGTGGAGAAAATTGCTCCTTTGACAATACTGGATACAGGGCTTTAGGATTTACTTCGTGAACAAGGTATTTATATACAAGTATCTTTCTATAATATCAAAGTCACTCCCACACAATCCCTATAATTTAGTATTGGTTATAACTCATTTTTCTAGAGTATTATAAGTCATCCAAAAACCACAATAAAAGTTGATCCAATAAGCCCTGATAAGGATAAATCACAGAAAACCTAAGTGGTTTTCACCGTGAGCGATAAGTGAATATCAGAAAATGATAAAAGGTTGAAGAGCCATAAGAATTGACAGGTTCCACCTATATTTAACTTGAATATCTGCTCGAAATGTTCTTGAGATTAACGTTAAACGGTTATAAAACCAGTTAACATACTGAGACTTAATCAAGTTTTGTAAGTTTATACGGCGCCGTATAACATTTGGTTCGAGAAAAATTCCACCGTGGATAAACTTATGTCTGAGGTTATCCATCACAGCCCTTTCCGAGGAAGAACAGTTGTACAGCGAGACTAATTTACGATTTGGAAACCAGGGACACGATATTTTAAAGAAGAGAGTTTTCACTGTTATCCACAGGAATAGAAAACTTCGCATAATTAAGTGTTCAGAATAACAATGGGTTCTGTAATCAAACTATTACCCATCCAAATCCACATCTTACTCTACTGTGGCGATATAAACGTATCACCTCGTACCATTACCAAAAAATTAAAAAGAAGTTGGAGATGGCGAGAGATTTAAAACGAAGAGCTTACAAAATTTCAGCCACAAATTGATATCAGCAGCTTCTCTGACATACCTCTTATATACCCTGATGCAGCGCACATGGACTTCTGTGTCTCCAAAGTCCACGTACAGTGGAAGGTTTGTGAAATGTTTATCAAGAAGTGTGCTCTAAGAGCGACCTGTACATCCTTTACAAAAGTTTCTTAGAATAAAAATGCTATGAGGGAACAATAGCGTGTAGTATTGCTATCACACGGAATATGTTCCTTGTTGACCCTGCGATCAGTCTGAGGATTTATAAAGCTAAAAATTGGGTTTAGATACCCGCGTTGGGCAGGATACAAGCAGTTCATTTGAATATTTGATGTACAAACAAACACATTAACAGACTGCACACAATCAACGATGAATTCAGAAGTTCCAAGAAAAGTATAAGACCCAGAAAATAATTCTCCTTAAGGTCTCTTAATTCTTCGTAACTTTTCGTTATTGGACAACTTATATACAGAACGTTAATTAAAAACAGGCAATATTCCAAAATTTTGCTCGTATTGCGTGTCGATTTTGTTTTATTATGAATTTAATTCAAGTCATCTCTTATTGTTACGTAAGCATAACTGTACCATTTATTTGATACTTCTATGAAAGGGACTCATATTAGCCAGAAAATTGGTTTGTTTTGAATTTCGCGCAAAGCTACAGGAGGGTTATCTGCGTTAGCCGTTCCTAATTTAGCAATGTAAGACTAGAGGGAAGGCACCTAACCATCACCACCCACCGCCAACTTTTAGGCTACTCTTTTGCCAACGAATAGTGGGATTGACCATCACATTATAACGCCCCACGGCTGAAAGAGCTAGGATTTGTTTGTTTGTTTTTTTGAAATTTCGCACAAAGCTACTTGAAGGCTATCTGTGCTAGCCGTCCCTAATTTAGCAGTGTAAGACTAGAGGGAAGGCAGCTAGTCATCACTACCCACCGCCAACTCTTGGGCTACTCTTTTACCAACGAAAAGTGGGATTGACCGTAAAATTATAACCCCCCCACGGCTGAAAGGGCGAGCATGTTTGGCGCGACTCGGGCGCGAACCCGCGACCCTCGGATTACGAGTCGCACGCCTTACGCGCTTGGCCATGCCGGGCCTAAAAGAGCTAGGAGCGAGCATGTTTGGTGTGATGGGGATTCGAACCCGCAACCCTTGGATTACGAGTCGAGTGCCATAACCACCTGGCCATGCCGAGCCTATAACTTAGGACCAATAACAACGTAATTGAAATAATGTTCTTAACACTCCTACGAAAAGTGGGGCCTAATAGGCCCCAGAGCAACTTGGAAGGTTATTAATATTAGGCTAATAAATTTGTATTTAAATGAAATTGCCATTTCATTTGATTTCATTTCATTAAATATCATTTAAATTTCATTTAAATACAAAATTATTAGCCTAATATTAATAACCTTTCAAGTTGCTCTGGGGCCTATTAGGCCCCACTTTTCGTAGGAGTGTTAAAATACAGTTACTTGGGTGGCCCAATCCATGTTATAAGACTTTACAATTTCTTATCATATATTTTCGCCCCAACGAAGTTCTAAAGTGGAAGGTTTACATTAGTCCATTTAACCCCTGCCAAATGTTTATTAGATTTTTTTACATTCTCAGTATCGTAGAAAGCCTTTTTTGTTGAGTGGTCAGGCCATTGCCACATTTCCATTTTTAAGGCGTTCTAGGGGCATGCCCTATGGATAATTTTTGAAAATTTAATGTTATTTTAATTAAAAATGCTGCATACACACAACGTAATGTACCGAATTAAAATAAGCAAGTTTTAATGCATAAATTGTAGTTACACAGTGTACACGCCGTGGAAATGTGTCTCGCCTCACTGCTTACTACAGTCCTGATGCTAAATGCAAATATTGTCTAACTGTGCCTACAAATAATCAAACTGTGATCATGTTAGTTCATTTACGATGTCCTAAAGTATCAGATTTACTCTTCACAGGTTCAAGTTCAACATTTAGAAGGGGAGGTAATCATTTGCAAATTACATTTTTCATGAGTAGTTAACACAGTTAAGGTATACTTTAATTTTATTTCATATTTTTACGCTGCTGTTTTGGCCCGGCATGGGCTTGTGGTTAGGTTGCTACACTTACAATCTGAGGGCCACGAGTTCCAATTCTTGTCTCATCAGGCATGCTTTCCCTCTCAGACGTAGGGTAATTTTATTTGACGGTGCTAAAAGAGTAATCCTAAAGTTAAGGTGACGACTCGCTGCTTTTCCTCCATTCTTTCATTGCTGAATTAATTTTGCACGAAATTCAAACCAAACCCTCGTGTTTACTGAAAGAAGCTGCATGCGATGTAGTGGCTGTCGTTTTTAGACTGTGAATTCTAGTTTTCGAGATTCGCGACCCATTGCCACAAAAATGATCTTAGCACTTTAGAATTTTGAGTGTGTTATGAGGGTGACTGTCAAAACTCACTTTGTGATAAGAAAAGAGCAGCCAAACAATGTTTTCAACATTCCTGCATTGAATAGTTTAAAATTAAGGACGCTTGTATGGAGAGAGTCATTTGTGTAACTCCGCGAGGCAATTCCGTAATAAATAGATAAACAAAACATTATCTAACCTCTGACAATCAAATTTAATGACAATGGAGCTGCAAACTCTCATAAATAAAACGTTCTTAATGGATGGTAAACATTACTTGCGAAACATTAGTGCAAGGTCAAATTGATCTTATCAAGACAAGCTGGATGTTTGGTTGGATTTTTACGTGCTATAAGTCAAAACTGAAGCGTAAGATAAAGGAAAAGAATCAACTGGTTAAAAAAAGTTTCTCACGGTCGTTCAGAAAGCTGGAATTTTCCCTTTATCAAGTAATTTTCATCCGACTTTTTATTCATTCTTTACAGAAGTAGGCTTCTTGTCTGTGTATACGTTTTATTCCTAATCACAGTAAAACATTATTTCGAGGTCTCTTGGTTACACTTATTATGATCCCCTATTGAGAGAACGATAAGTCTTCGGATTTACATTGCTAAAAATCAGAGGTTCGATTCCCCTCAGTGAACACAGTAGATAGCCTGATCTGGTTTTGCTACAAGGAAAAAAACACATTTGTTTTCACTGAAATATGATTGCACTTTAGAATACGAAATTATTATTATTTACTTACTTTAAGCGATTTTGTTTAGTAACAAGGTCGTCAGAATACTTCTTGTCGATGACATCTCGCAGATGTCAAGAAAACCAGTCGTTATACTAACAAACTGCTGTATTTACCGTCACAACTTAATCAACATAGCTTGAAGAAAGAATCCTCCAATAAAATCAAGTGTTTTTATACGTAATATTAATTCTTTATAATATACGAGTTTGTATAAGACACGTACGCCTTAATTAACTTAATCTTTATGTTTATCAGGGCACGAGTTAAAGCTGGCAAGCCCCAGCATAAAGTCATGCGATGCGACAAATTATTCCCTGCATCTTAGACTGTGGGTGTGTTGGAAGTGTGACAGTTAAATTCTTTGGGTGGTTGGCGAGTTGTAAAGTGGTGCCACGTAGCTGCCTTACCTTTAATTAGTAGTTCTAAATCATGGATGACGGTAGACAGTATTAGTAGCTTCATCATAAATACAAAAATACAGACTTAGGGTTAGCATACTGTGTTTTCAATCTTGAAGTTGCGTTGAAATTTTACCTTTTGAATATTTAAGTAACCAAGCTTTAAAATAATATTATTTTTCATTAGCCGTGTATTAAATTGTATTGTTAAGTAGGTTCGCGATTAAATTGGTTTTATGAAACTGCTCGCTAAAGTCGAAGTAAGTTTATTACTGTCACTTGTAGATATTGGATTAGTTTATAAAAATCAGAGCATATGGCAAATGAAAAATGATATATATACATATATGAATTATATATGATTATATATATATATATATGCGAATTTATCTTAAAAGCGTAGTTTCTTTCGAATAATTTACGCCATGTGTTTTTTTCTTATAGCAAGCCACAAAGGCTATCTGCTCAGCCCACCGAGGGGAATCGAACCCCTGATTTTAGCGTTGTCCCATTTCCACCGTACGCCATGAACATTGGCAAAAGATATCAAATTCCCTTCACTTTAATTTTGTTTTTGTACGTGACTGTAATTGGATTTGTCCTATTCAGAATTTGGATACACGATGTTTAAGAAAAATTTGTAATCATGCCAAATATTTATGTGGTCTCAAGAATGTGGAAGAATATTTGTTTAACTATTAGTTCTTACTGTAAGCTTGCTCAACAAGTCTATTTGCGACGTGTCTGCCCTCAATTCCAGCTTTATAAATGAGGTAAGTTATTACACTTCATACCTTCTGAGCTCTCGCATGGCCTTATGGTTAGGACGCTAGATTAGCAGTCTACGGGTCGTGGAAATGAAACCCGTCACCAAAAATGCTCGATCTTTCAGCCGTGAGTTAAAATACACGATAAAGAGTAGCCCGAGAAGTGGTAATGGGCGGCGTCCCCCCACTCATAATCTAGCACTTCAAATGAGACAAACAGACATCCTTAGAATAGCTTTGTGGGAAATTCAACAAATAAATAGACATAGCATCAGGGCCAGTGTCTGTTTTCTCATAGCTATTTGCTGTGTCTACTGAGTGGAATCAAATCCCTGATTTCAGCGTAATAAATCCCAATCCATAGACTAACCGCTGTCTCAGCTGGGGACTCTGGGCTAGTAATCTTCTATAATATCAGTTACAAGCAATCGTCACTCATTGTGTTAGTAGAAAAACATTTCACAGAAGTTTACATGCAGAGATACAAAAATAGATAAGTGTCTGATTAATTTTCGAGGTAAGGAGATTTTAATATTATATTTACTCACGTGACTTACTGTAGTTTTAAATATCCAGAACTCGACGAATGAAAATTAATAGTTGCTTAAATTGCTCCTTAAAATATCAAACAAATATAATTTAAATACAAATTGCCTCGTACAAAATTACCCAAACTTCGTGGTGTCTCAGATTGTTTATTTGACCCCAATGATAGACCTAGTATTCAAATCAGAAACACGAATTATATCAAAACAAATCAGCTAATAAAAAAAAAAAGACACCTAAATGTACGGAGGCGCATTTTCTTATCATCTACCTAGCTGGAAGAGAGTATATTTGTTCGTTATGTGTGTTTTTCTTACAGCAAAGCCACATTGGGCTATCAGCTGTGTTCACGGACGGGAATCGAACCCTTTGTTCGTTGTTAAACATGAAGCTAAACAATGGACAATCTGTATTTGTGCTCTACCCCCACCGATACTGAAACCCAATTTTACTGTTATAAGCCACTAGGGGGACTGGGAGAAAGATCCACATAACTTGAGTTATGTTACCTAATGATAAGGTTCTATACTCTTCCTTACTTTTGTATTTAGGTAAGTACTCTTTTTTTCTTTTTTTTTACCTTTAATGAGGAATTAGTTTGTGAACAAATTGTTCTATTTGTTTTTAATCACCAAAATCTTCATGACAAAAATGTCATTCTTTCGCAGTATTCCATTATTAACCCTAGAATTATCCATGAATTTCTTTGAACATATTTTTTTTAGAAACTGTTTATGTGTTTATGCACAAACTGCATAACAGTGTGACCAAAAATGCTACAAATATTGCTACAGGGGTTTCGCAAAAACAAATGGCTTCGTTTTTCAAAGTTCAATCTTCTTAGGCAAGTTGTTATCATAATTTGACTTATTTATTTATTCGTAGTGGCACATTTTTGTTTCCGGTGGGACAGCGGTAAATCTACGGATTTGCAACGTTAAAATCAAGGGTTCGATTCTCCTCGGTGGACTCAGCAGATAGTCCAATGTGGCTTTGCTGTAAGAAAACATACACACACTACATTTGTTTGTTTTGAATTTTTTCGCAAAGCTATACGAGTACCATCTGCGCTATCTGCTCCTAATGTAGCAGTGTAAGACTAGAGGGAAGGCAGCTAGTCATCACCATCTACCGTCAACTGTTGAGCTACTCTTTTACTAATGATTAGTGGGATTGACCGTCACATTATAACGCTCCTACGGCTGAAAGGGGGAGCATGTTTGATGTGATGGGGATTTGAACCCGCGACCCGCAGACCACGAGTCGGGCGCACTAACCACCTGGCCATGCCGGGCCACATAGTGCTCGAACAGACAAAAACATGAGTTTACTGAATGACAATTAGGTGAAATATGTGAATTATTTAGAGAATATTAGTAACCAGTGGCAATGACCCAATCTCTCCATGAGTGGCCAATTTTACTGATAACGTCATAACTTATAGTAACAGAACAGAAGAGCCTAACACATAAGGTAGAGTAGCGGACACGCATTCTTCATTTTTCCAGTTAGTTGTTATTAACAACTATGTTACATTGAATTACCTCTCCCACACCCACCCCATTCCGTGTCCACATCCTTTCCAACAAAGTTAGGCATGCATGCAATGGAACGACTCAGAATATTGTTTGAAATAACGCCTTCTTCATCAGTCTTTGTGTATCATAGACCACAATAGTGTTTCATAATGATGATCGCAAAGAATTACACAAAAAACCCTAAAAGAACGTTAAGGGCAAAAATCGCCAAAAATGTAAAAGATTCAGCTGAAAGAACAGCTTAAAACCTTTACTATTGAGTGCTGAGACTGTTCACATAAAAATGCACACAAAAAAACAAAACAGAAGTGTTAGGTTTAACAAGGAAAAGATAATTTGTAATTATATATGTAAAAACGGCTGGTATGGGTTGAGAAAATTTATGTAGAGGAGCGAACGGAAGGTCGAAATGTTGTTCGCTCCTTTACATAAAATTTTCGCAATCCATACCAGCCGTTTATATATATATATATATTCTTCTACAAGTGGGTTTTCTCGTCATCACGGAAAATTTGTAATTCTTCTTCTTATGTCAGCTTACAACAAAAACTTCCTGGTATATTACATCTAAACCTATCGTAGAATACTGAATAAGATACTGCAAAGGTTGTAGGCCTATTGGTAAGTCATTATGTTTCAGCTATATTTAACATAAGCTAAAAAAGAATCATCATACTTCTAGTGTAAACAATGCTATCATTAGTCCTTGAATCATAATACTTCTAGTGTAAACAATGCTATCATTAGTCCTTGAATCATCATACTTCTAGTGTAAACAATGCTATCATTAGTCCTTGAATCATCATACTTCTAGTGTAAACAATGCTATCATTAGTCCTTGAATCATCATACTTCTAGTGTAAACAATGCTATCATTAGTCCTTGAATCATCATACTTCTAGTGTAAACAATGCTATCATTAGTCCTTGAATATAGCTATCTTACAAACACTTCTACTCAAACTATAAGTCCCATTCTGACTGCATCAAATCAAATTCTATGTGACAGAAACCATAATGGTTATTTATAATGTGTACGTAAATAGTGTTTACAGTATCTCTAACCTTGTTTATTTACTTTTTTACAATCCCCATTTGAAAGTTTTTTTTTAGTTCTGATTTTTAAAAATTTTTATGTTGTAAATATAATATTCCACAAAGACCTCGTACACAGGAGTTTTGTAGTTACTGTTCCAAAATTTATTCATTTAAAAATTAAACAAAAGTTGATTGTTTTGAACTTAGCGCAAAGCTACACGAGGGCTATCTGCGCTAGCCGTCCCTAATTTAGCACTGTAAGACTAGAGGGAAGGCAAATAGTCATCACCACCCACCGCCAACTCTTGGGCTACTCTTTTACCAACGAATAGTGGAATTGACCGTCACAATATAACGTCCCCACGGCTGAAAGAGTGAGCATGTTTGGTGTGACGGGAATTCGATCACGCGACCCTCGGATTACGAATCGAACGCCTTAACACACTTGGCCATGCCAGGCCCGTTTCTATCCCTTCTCAGAGATCTTGGTGAAAATGTTCTCATAAAACAAAAGAAAATAAATTTTGTACAATGTTTTGGATTATACAATCAGTGAGAAATTAAGTCACCATTCTCCTGAAACATATTATTTACTGAAACAATAACAACAATGTGTTGTTTTACCTTTTTGTGTTTCATTTCACATAAATCAATTATTTATCGAACCTGACGCCCCTTTAACAAAACAGTTTTGTGCATACCTAGTAATTTATAAATGCGATAACAAACAATTTCAGGAGTCCACAGTGTGTGTGTGTGTTTTTCTCATAGCAAAGCCACATCGAGCTGTTTGCTGTGTCTACTGAGGGGAATTGATCGCCTGATTTTAACGTTGTAAATCCAAAGACTTACCGCTGTCCCACCGGGTAACGGTGAGTCCGTTCTTTACTTCGTTAAAGTAAATTGAAAGAAACCGCTTGTGAACTAAAGTTTACGCTACAATCAAGTGATCTTATTTATTGCTGTATCATGAACGACTCTCTCAGATTTCAAACTTACCTGATATTAATAAAGTTTATTTTATTTATTTGTTTCTTTTTCTTTCTGAGTGGACTATACATCTTTCAAAAATTTTGGAGGTGATGCTGACTTAATTAACACGTGACATTCGATTTCTTGGATCAAATATTAATAAATATTGGCATTTTACACGTTCATCACAAAAAGTTTAGTGCTTATCGACCCCCCACGAAGACTATCTAAGTTTTTCTGTTTATCAGCCAACGAGCGATTTTACTCTCTCAGGAAAAACAAACGAACAAAACTGTTTGTTGTATTTGTTTTTTAATTTCGCGCAAAGCTACACAAGGGCTATCTGATTACTCAGATTACGAGTAGAACGCCTTAACCCACCTGGCCATGCCGGGTCACGAACAAAACTATCGGGAAATTAATAACCCTAACAACGAGGAACCTGTGATTAAACCACATGGGAATTTGAAATGGCTGAAACAAAAATATTAAGATTCTAATTTAAAGTTTATGATTTATGAGAAGCTCTTCCTATAAAAACCGTACAGTGTTTCCGCCGTGTTCTCGTCTACTTAGGTGCCAGGAAAGCGTCTAATAACATTTCACTAACGGTCATATTTTTAATGTGCATTTTACATGGATAATTTTGTTTATTCCGCTTATTATTCTTCCACAGATAAGCATCTTAATCAAAAGATTTCTCTACTTACCTACAACTTGTAAAGATCTGGTAAAAAACAACAACCAAATTTCTCTTTCACGAGTTCCAACTATAGCACTGGAATCCGCCAATTTTCCTTCAGATTTCTTTATTGCCACATTCGATGTTTATTAAACTTTAATATCCATGTGAGAGTAACACAAACTTGTTATCCTCTTGACCGTCAGGACCTCTATCTACGTCATTAAGTACGTTAAGGGAATATGTTGTACTTTTATTAAGGTTTACTGATAAATATATTACGTAAGCTTGAATGAACGTCTCTGATAACTAATAAAAATAACCCAAAAGACCTACACGTACAATAAAATCCTGTTTTGCGAAACAAGTATTAGTGAATATCGTTTTTATGAATAAAATAGGTTTGGTTTATTTTTTAATTTCTCTAATTTAGCAGTGTAAGATTGTTTGTTTGTTTTGTAATTTCGCACAAAGCAACTCGAGGGCTATCTGTGCTAGCCGTCCCTAATTTAGCAGTGTAAGACTAGAGGGAAGGCAGCTAGTCATCACCACCCACCGCCAACTTTTGGGCTACTCTTTTCCCAACGAATAGTGGGATAGACCGTCACATTATAGCGCCCCCACGTCTGAAAGGGTGAGCATGTTTGGTGCGACTGGGAGTCGAACCCGCGACTCTCGGTTTACGAGTCGCACGCCTTAACACGCTTGGCCATGCCGGGCCTATTTAACAGTGAATTTAGGAAACACTTGGAAATCACTAATGATATTTAAATACGGATTTCATTGTGATATATATGTCCAGTAGGCCTGGCATGGCCAAGCGCGTAAGGCGTGTGACTCGTGATCCGAGGGTCGCGGGTTTGTGCCCGCGTCGCGCTAAACATGCTCGCCCTCCCAGCCGTGGGGGTGTATAATGTCACGGTCAATCCCACTATTCGTTGGTAAAAGAGTAGCCCAAGAGTTGGCGGTGGGTGGTGATGACTAGCTGCCTTCCCTTTAGTCTTACACTGCTAAATTAGGGACGGCTAGCACAGATAGCCCTCGAGTAGCTTTGTGCGAAATTCCAAACAAACAAAACAAATATGTCCAGTAAAAGTGACTATTGGTTTTGTTTTTATGGAACAGTGCCATTTTCCATTATTATATCTCGGGCAGTCTGAGATCCAGGACATCTAATTATCCAATTTTTAGTCGCGGGAAAGCGGCTCATAAAATGGCTCTGAACTGTGTTTTTTTTTTTTTTCTAGTTTAGTTCATCGCTTCGCCACCTTTTGACCGGTTTGAGATCTACGTACAGTATTGAACTCAGGAGGTCAAACCCTCCGATTGATGTATTTGAACACTCCAAAGGTCTCACAGATTAAGTTACTCTAGTCCTGCCTAAAGAACAAAAAATCAATTCGAAGGTGAGCTTATAGATATCCTGATGACTAATAAAACTGAATCGAGTATACGCGAGTCCCACGCTTGGTATAGCTGGCACCCAATTGTATAACTAATAAAAAGGAATAATAAACAGGTCTCGTGGATTAATCCACTCTAATCCCGCTTAGGAAAATTACAAGTGTCACAGCTATTGAAGATTCCTTCTTGTTTTTTACATGTCTCATAAAGTGTCTGCATTTTTTACTTCGAATGCTAAGCAACCAACTTCCCTGATGAAAATGACTGCTTCATAATTTCTTTCCTTTCGCCATCTTTATTGATTTTACTCAATCGTAGAGTTGAGTAAAACAGTCAGTAGCTGTTTTTATTTAGCACTAACATTTTCGAAACATGACGAAACACTATGTTGAGAATTGGGGGAGTCATGTTTAAATATTAGCAATTTACGATTTTGATGTGTTTCCTTATAGCAAAGCCACATCGGGCTATATGCTATGCTCACCGAGGGGAATAAAACCCCTGATTTTAGCGTTGTAAATCCGTAGACTTACCGCTGTCCCACCGAGAGAGAGAGTATATAAGCCAGTAAAAACATTGTGAAAGTATAACAAATTAGTTCCCTTAGAATAATATCATAACACGCATGTTGCAAGACATCTACTCTGATTCTGAATCCATCCTTTCAGTAAGCTTTAATTACTACAGCGTTTGGGGTGCGCTCCTTTCGGTGGACACAGCACTAATAGCCCATGGCGAAACTTTGCGCTAAGAAACAGGCAAACGGCGCTCGACTCGTAATCTCAGGATCGTAGGTTCGAATCTCTGTCACACCAAACATGCTCGCCTTTTCAGGCGTGGGGGCATTATAATGTGACGGTCGATCCCACTATTCATTGGTAAAAGAGTAGTCCAAGAGTTGGCGGTGGGTGATGATGATTAACTGCCTTCCCTCTAATTTTACACTTACTGCTAAATTAGGGACGGCTAGTGCAGATAGCACTCGAGTAGCTTTGCGCGAAATTCAAACCAAACACCATGGGCTATCTGTGCTCTGCTCACTATGCATATCGAAACCCGGATTTTATTTTGGACTTCGATTTAATTTTATCTGTTCTGTATAATAATTTCAATAATTTATTATTTCAACTAATTTTATAATAACGGTAAGTTTTTTATTTAAATTTAATTCAAATGTGTTGCATTGAAACATTAGTTTTACTGGTAGGTATTTTTTCTTTTGCCAATCAGAAATGGTTACACGCTTTCTGGTATCAGTTTAAAATTATAATAAACTTTGTCTGGATACTCTAAATTTAGAAATAATTTTACAATATGAGTAAAGTGGGAGTTAAAGTTCAACCAAGTAGCCTTATTTTTCTTATGGTAATATTTCCTCTATATTAGGATTCATTCAATAGCGGAATATATTACGAAATGGTTTTTCCAAAATTAGTTTCTAAACATCCTAATACATTGTTTAAAATCTGCATGGTGATAGTTAATACTTAGAAAATTCGAAAGAATATGAAACCCGAATATGACACCACATTTTAAAGTCTGTTTCTACTCACGTCTTGGAAATGGGAATTATTAGAATCAGGATGAAATAATACATTTTTTAATTATAAATCAAACTTAAGAAAGATAAATTCAGAAACAACTTTGAAAATTTCATGAAAACCTTTATTTTCATTGAATTTCCTGGATTTAAATATTAGATAAATAATAACACATTCTGTAATGCAGGCATACCTCGAAAATCTTTACTGAGTGAGTCACTAGATGGCAGGAATTTCGATCATTGAAGTTTCAGGTATAGTTTCATTTTGCTTTTGCTTATATACAATCAAACCAGTTTTTCCACATATGAATTACTAAAAAAAAAAAAAAAAAAAGAAACATTTGAGAACTTAAAAGGTTTATATTTTGGATTCAGTTTAAACAAGTGTTGTTTTTATTCTTAACAAGGAATATAGGCAGTTTTATCAGAATAGAAAAAACAACAACAATTTATGCTCATGCCAAGCTAATTAAGAAAAGATCAGATTGAAAATAGTTGTTAAAATTATTTAAAAAACAAATGATAATTAAAAAAATAAACTTAGTTAAGTCTGCAACCTCTCCGCTGGGGGTACTATGGTGGTGAACTTATTGTGGGGATTTTAATGGTTTGTCTGAAGAACCCGAAAAGATGGCTCTTCTGTTAGACCTATAGCCCTGAACAGTAATACTTACATTCTATATTATATTATATTATATTATATTATATTATATTATATTATATTATATTATATTATATTATATTATATTATATTATATTATATTATATTATATTATATTATATTATATTATATTATATTATATTATATTATATTATATTATATTATATTATATTATATTATATTATATTATATTATATTATATTATATTATATTATATTATATTATATTATATTATATTATATTATATTATATTATATTATATTATATTATATTATATTATATTATATTATATTATATTATATTATATTATATTATATTATATTATATTATATTATATTATAATATATTATATTATATTATATTATATTATATTATATTATATTATATTATATTATATTATATTATATTATATTATATTATATTATATTATATTATATTATATTATATTATATTATATTATATTATATTATATTATATTATATTATATTATATTATATTATATTATATTATATTATATTATATTATATTATATTATATTATATTATATTATATTATATTATATTATATTATATTATATTATATTATATTATATTATATTATATTATATTATATTATATTATATTATATTATATTATATTATATTATATTATATTATATTATATTATATTATATTATATTATATTATATTATATTATATTATATTATATTATATTATATTATATTATATTATATTATATTATATTATATTATATTATATTATATTATATTATATTATATTATATTATATTATATTATATTATATATACACGCCAGTTTTAGTTCAGTTTATATTCCCATTTATAAATGAGTCAATTTAGAGAGAATAATAGCTTCGCATTTCCTGCAGAGCAGTTTGGAAAAATGAAAGAGTTTCCAACTTTTATCGGGTTTATTCCTATGTACGATATCTTAAGTTTTATATTATGGACAATAAGAACGTTAAGTTTGTTTTTGTATAGCACGAAGCTGTTAAACATGCTATTTGCAACTTTACTATTGCGAGTCTCGAAACCCAAACTTCAGTCTCAGACTTACCATTGAACCGCCAGATGGCGTATTACAAAGTTTACGATCCCTGAAATTTCTTCTGACTATATCGATTCCTTCCTTACAGGGCTACTATAAACATAATCCAGATTATTGCAGATTAGATAGTTTATTGGCTATCCATCTGTGGAAATCCTTTGAAAATCTCAGAGATTAATATTGTAATTGTTTGTTTTAAAGTAGCAAGATACGATATTACTATTTTCATATTAATTCTATATTTAGAACTGGTTACTGCGTTTTGCTAGTTTCACTATTAGATTATAATAAGCAACTCCTGCACAATTTTTAGTATTGCATTTTCGTTGATGTCATTAATGTGTCTCTTTCATGACTCACATTTTGAAGTTGTTATGATCTGGATCTGGTCGCACCAATAAGGGTACTCTCCTGATTGTGAGCAACGCTCTCTTTTACGTTTTTATCAGAAATATTTTTATCTTAGAGATGGGCTGCATATGTATATACTGGCTCTGTTTAGGGTTAAACTTGTAACCATCTCACAGATGTTCTACATATATATTAGCCTTGTTTAGGGTTAAACTTGAAACCATCTCAAATCCATCCTCTCAGTAAGCTTAAAGTACAACAGCGTTCAAATGCGGTGAGCACAACAAAAGTAGCCCATGGCGTAACTTTGCGCTTAGAAACAAGCAAATAAAACTTTCAATGCCTTATTCACACACGTAAAGGCTCCGTATGACCAGGTGGTTAAGACACTCGACTCGTAATCTGAGGATCGCGGGTTCAAATCCCCGTCATACCAGACATGCTCGCCCTTTCAGCCTTGGGGGCGTTATAACGTTACGGTCAATCACACTATTTTTTTGTAAAAGAGTACTTCCAGACTTGGAGGTGGGTGATAATGACTATTTGCCTTCCCTCTAGTGTTGCACTGCTAAATAAGGGACGCCTAGTGCAGATAGCCCTCGAAAAGCTTTGCGTGAAATTCAAAAACAAACAACCAAGTGTAACTCAGTCAAAAAATGATTGGATTTTAATGAAACTTGGTGGATAAATGTAAAATATTATTCTTCGTTGTTTTGCCAAAAAATAGTCAATGTCAAACATACGGATAGGTTTTTGTATTTTTAAGGTCAGAGCATGATCAACGCTGCGTGGAGGAGGTATATGATCTGCTGAGTGCCCTCTAGTGTCATACTTATGTATTCACTCATTCACGAAACAGATATTAGTCTATAAAAAAACAGCGTTTAAAGAGAGAGTGACAACCACTGCTTTTAATCCACTAGCGTCTAGAAAGAATTACTGTGCCAATAAATGTGGTGTAAAGAAACTTTGCTTAGTGTTTTACTAGACATGTGTTCACTGCTTGACCTTCGATGACGTCAGTAAACAATAGCCTTTAATGAGACTAACACGCCCTTCACTCTGTTTGAACAGAGGAACAAATTGCACGAGTTCTGGCGGAAAGCTTCGATCTTAATAACATGCCTACATTATCGTGAAAGATCAGGTTTTCAACTTATCTGGAAAGTTAACAACCAAGATGAACTTAACTCTTGAAAAGAATGCATACAGCTGGTTCATTTAAATTTGAATAAACCGGGTGGGGATTACAACAGTGAAGGTGAAAGCACTATTATTTTTATACAATGAGCGGACTTGACATCAGGTTGTGAAAATATGACTCATTTAGTTCGCGTTTGATGGGGTCAAAAACCCTCTTGTTATGGCCACTTGTACAACCGCGAGAGGATAATGCTTGAACTCATCCAAACGTTATAACATAGCACAAGATGAGGTTAAATCTCCCCTAATACCGTATCACGTCACGCGTCCTCCTTCACTGCCTCATTCATAACCTCCGTCATCTTCCGTGTGTTTGCTAGCGAGATTTCTCAAGAACAGCTGAATATATATGGACTAAAGTTGCTATACGTTTGGACTATGACATAGCTTGAAAGTGATCATGGCTGAAGTCGAAGAAAAGTCACGGTTCCCCCCCCCCCAAATCCCCATCTGTTAACACAGGGGCCGATTTTTCACACTATCTTTGCTCTTATAACTCAGTCAAAAATCATTTGAGTTTAACGAAACTTGATAGGCATTTGTGGAACATTATTTTTCATTCTCGTGTCAAAAATGGCTCGTATCCGTTTTTAACGGCGGCCATATGAACACATTTTCGTATACTTACTTGTTTGGTCTAATATGATCAAAGCTGTGCTCTGTTAAGCGCCCCTCTAATTCATAGTTGTTCTATTTCGCTTCTACCTGGTAAATCAGCGGTAAACTACAGAGCTTGTAACGCTAAAATTCTGCGTTAAATCATTGTGGTGATTACAGTATAGAGAGCGTATTAAATAAGCAGTTTGGTATGTGCTACAAACAACCAAAGACATTTTTTCTACTTTATCGCCACATAATTAGGTTTTTTCATAGATCTCTATATTTCATTACAAAATACCAAATAGTTCTCTCCTTTCTCTCTAGTTCTGGTAAATTAATTTTACGTTTTGAATGGTCTAGAACTGAGTTAGAAAAAGCATAATACAAAGGTGTCAAAAGCATAATACAAAGGCGTCAAAAGCATAATACAAAGGCGTCAAAAGCATAATACAAAGGTGTCAAAAGCATAATACAAAGGCGTCAAAAGCATAATACAAAGGCGTCAAAAGCATAATACAAAGGTGTCAAAAGCATGATAAAGATAGCCTAAGTTTACGCAAGTAAGAGAAAAATTAAGGGAATCTTCAATAGCCACTGCTGCAAGTAGATCAAGAGATGTAACTATGAGCTAAATGTTTGTGCTTGTAAACCACATTGATAGCCATTCTATGAGCAGCTAAGTCGCAATTAAAAGGTTAAAATGTTTTTTAACAATCTGTAAACTCTTACGTTGCAGTTATATTTGACATCCTGCTAAGTTTGTTTCTCACATTTTTGTTTAAGCTACACTTGCTAGCATTTATTTTGAAGTTCCATTGTTTGGTAGAGGCACATTTGTCACGTTTAAGGTCTGGTAGAGTCACATTTGATGACCTTTCTCCTGGAGTCCCACTGCTTGAGGTTTAGTAGAATCACACTTGTCAAGTTTAAGGTCTGGTAGAGTCACATTTGATGACCTTTCTCCTGGAGTCCCACTGCTTGAGATTTGGTAGAATCACACTTGCCAAGTTTAAGGTCTGGTGGAGTCACATTTGATGACCTTTCTCCTGGAGTCCCACTGCTTGAGGTTTGGTAGAATCACACTTGTTCATACTTATAACATTTCTCTAATCAATTTGAGCTTGATCTTTAGATGAAAGTGTTTGTGGTTTATGTCGCGTGTAGTATAGTTACTGACGTGAGTAATTTGTTAATAAAGAACTACTTCTATACAGATTACACTATTTGCATTCTTATGTTGTCACGACACTAGCTTGAAATAAGGTAAGGGTCAAAGATTTACATATTTCTTTGGTACAGTATGAAACAACATTACATAATAACATAGACAGCTTATGTCACATCCAACATAAAAAACGTAAGAAAAGAGTAATTGAAATAAAATCGAAGACAGTCATGGGTGGAAACTGAGATCACAGCATAAGAAAAACACTGGGGTTCAAAGATACAGGCGTTGCTGTGAGAAACCACTTTGAAGGCTATTAATTTTGCGAAAATAAATAAAACATATTTCTGTATGAATTTCTACATCACGTTTGGCAATTCTCAGGGCATTATATTTATCTAAAAGGTATTATCACATTCTCTGTCTTAAGAAAATTTGTACACTGCAGTAGTTTTCCTATACTAAGAAAATTAAACATTTTTAGAAAACGATTGTTTGTTTGTTTGTTTTGAATTTCGCACAAAGCTACTCGAGGGCTATCTGTGCTAGCCGTCCCTAATTTAGCAGTGTAAGACTAGAGGGAAGGCAGCTAGTCATCACCACCCACCGCCAACTCTTGGGCTACTCTTTTACCAACGAATAGTGGGATTGACCGTAACATTATACACCCCCACGGCTGGGAGGGCGAGCATGTTTAGCGCGACGCGTGCGCGAACCCGCGACCCTCGGATTACGAGTCGCACGCCTTACGCGCTTGGCCATGCCAGCCCCGTTAGAAAACGAACTAAATGTTTTATTCGGTTATGGTGCCGACATGCAGATTGAAGGGTTCAGAGTTCAAGAAGTATTGCTATGGGTGAATTTTAAGATCCCCCGCTAATACAGCGGTAATACAACGCTGAAATCAAGGGTTCGATTCCCTTTAGTGGACTCAGCAGATAGCCTGATGTGGTATTGCTATAAGAAAACACACACACACACGCGTTTTAAGAGTGCTAGTATGTCCCGTTGTTCGGTTTATAGAGATGGACACTTGTAGCGGGGCTTGCCACCAAATGAATCATTACCTTTAGCCATTTATACAAAATTAGGGACGGCGATATTTGAGCAGCGGGGGTTTTTGGCTTTGGCTTTTTCCATGGATGTGCATAAGGTGCTGTTTAATTTTAAAATATTTCTATATATTTTTGCAAGAAGTTGTGTACAGAACTGAAAATTCTTATATTTGCGATGAATGTTTCGCAAAAGTTTGTTTTCAAACAACAAAACATATAAGAACAAGGAACATTAAAAAGTATAAACATTTTGTATTTATAGCAAACCAGAATACCTGGTTTCGTTCCTAATTTTGAACTACTAACCAGAAGGATGGCTTTGTTTTCATTTTGAATTTCGCCAAAGCTACACCAGGGCTATCTGCGCTAGCCATCCCTAATTTAGCAGTGTCAGACTAGAGGGAAGGCACCTAGCCATCATAACCCACCGCTAACTTTTGGGCTACTTTTGTGACAACGAATATTGGGATTGACCGTCACTTTATAACGCCCCCACGGCTGAAAGGGCGAGCATGTTTGGTGTGACGGGGATTCTAATCCGCGACCCTTGGATTACGAGTCGAGTGCCTTAACTCACCTGGCCATGCCAGACCAGTTATTTTGAGGTTAACTGCATCTACAGTTTTGATTGTTTATTCAAGAATAATATTCTTACAAAACTATTGGACTGCAATTTATTTTAATTATTAAATTACTGACATTATGATTACAAACTTTTTGGTTTTCATACCTAGAGACTCAGTGTTAAAAGTATATTTATATAAACTTTTTTAATCTAAACGCAGTATTTCCAACTGAAAGTTGGTTTAATGTATATTTTGTAATCTATAATAGGCAATAGTTGAAATGATATTAAAATCAGAATTAATTAGTATAATTCTGTTAAAATTGAAATCAAATAAACCCAAGTGTGAGTGTCGCGGGTTCGAATTCCCGTCACACCAAACATGCTTGCCCCTTCAGCTTTGGGGGACGTTATAATGTAACGGTCAATTCCACTATTCGTCGGTAAAAGATAGCCCAAGAGTTGGAGGTAGGTGGTGATGACTAGCTGCCTTCCACCTAGTCTTACACCGCTAAATTAGGGACGGCTAGCACATATAGCCCTCGTGTAGCTTTACGCGAAATTCAAAAGTAAACAAACAAACCGAACGTAAAGACATATACACTATTATGAAATATATTTCTAAAACTGTTCTTTAGAAGTTACTAGAAGAAAGCTATAGGTATTAATGATCATATTTAGATCAGTAGACTTAATAAGAAATGTTTAAAACAACAAGAACGTTTTAATGATATCCTATATTGGATTCCGTTCTGTATTCAATATTTTGTATTCCCAGTCTGTACATTCTTTAGTAATATAAAATTCTTTTGCTAATGCACTAGCACTTCCACGATGGTGGAGTTGTATTACTGAAATGTCTGGAGCCACCTTGCTTTCTGGATTATAAAGATTTATCAACCATTTGAGTGCATCATGATCTGTTCAGATTAAATTTTTTGTTTGTTTGTTTGTTTTTAGTTTCGCGCAAAAATACACGAGGGCTACCTGCGCTAGTCATTCCTAATTTAGCAGTTTAAGACTATAGGGAAGGCAGCTAGTCATCACCACTCACTGCCAACTGTTGAGCTACTCTTTTATCAACGAATAGTGAGATTGACCGTAACATTATAACGCCTTCATGGCTGAAAAAGCAAGCATGTTTAGTACGATGGAGATTCGAGCTCGTGACCTTCGGAGTACAAGTCAAGGGCCACCTGGCCTTGTCGGACCAGAGAGAAAACAGCCATCTCACAATATCTTACTGTCCGCAATAAATGATAAAAGCAATCCATTAAAGTTGTCCCTCTTATAACGCGGAAACGGCTTAAAATTTGGGAAATATTTTGTGGTGTCGCACAGATTCACACCCAACTCACCAACCCCAAAATCCATAGCTTTACCACACGGTCAGTTCGGGCTCTAACATTGAGGCAGGTGCCACTAAATTACCTGCGCCAAATATTATCTGAGTATTAACGCGACGAAGAAAAATTACGTGTGTGTGTTTTCTTATAGTAAAGCCACATCAGACTATCTGCTGAGTCCACTGAGGGGAATCGAACTACTGATTTTAGCGTTGTAAATCCGTAGATTTACCGCTCTACTAGCGGGGGACGAAAAATTGCGTACACCCAAAGAACATCTAAACTTGTGAGGTACTTACAGATAATACATATCCCTTGTGACGTCACATACCTTTGTAAAGGTCTTTTGTTTAGCAGACTGAACATTCTATGAATTGCATTTTTAAAATGAAACACTACGCGGCCTGTAAAGTATTTTAAAACATCTTTTTTTTTTTTGTGGCATCGTGTCTTTTCTCATTTCATTTCTCAGATCGTAGTTTATCGGATAATTTGAGAAGTAAATGGTTGTCCTCTTTAGTTAACACTTACACAAAAACAAGAGATAATTTTCTATTAATTTTTAATAATATAAGTTTTCTTTTCGTTATTAAGCCTCGCGCAATATCAGCTTTCTTCAAGAGGGTGACTGATTTCCTAAAAGCTGTTAGAGTCCTTGAAGTCATTATTGTAGCTTTGGGTAATCCGTTCGAAGTATACTGGTCATAAGTCTTTAATGGATTGTTTTGGCAATGGCTGTTTACGTTTTCTTAAATTCTTGTTTTTGGTTAAGCTAACAACAACAACTACTACTACTAAATACAAGACACTCTTATTTCATCCAATCATATATCACAGATAATCTTATTTTCTTGCTTTCTTAGCTTTAAAGTTCCATTTCAATATGGCTCTTATGGGAGTGCAGCAGGTGCGAGGCACCCGGATCTCCGATTGAAGGAGACTCCAAATCTCAATCAAATGATGCCTTATTTACTTCATTTCACTTGTCATGAAATAAATGGCTTCAGTCAGTCCCACTATTTGTTGGTAAAAGAGTAGCCCAAGCGTTGGCGGAGGGTGGTGATGACTAGTTGCCTTTCCTCTTGTCTTACACTGCTAAATTAGGGACGGCTAGTGCAGATAGCCCTCGTGTCGGTGTGCGCGAAATTCATAACAAAGAAACCTTCGTTTTTACCTGTATGACTGTCGTATTACTGCTACAGAGGCTTGTTAACCTTCTTAGGAAACGCCGTGTTTGGAAGTTTCTAATAAGTAGTTTGTTCAATATGTAACAAACTCTTGACATAGCTTAAGAGATATGGCTATTGAAAGGAGCATACGCCTGGTGTACTCTAAGAATTATTCCTGTTAACAACAACAGACGCTTAGTTATACCTGATGAAAGATATCTATTGATAGCAAAAACAATTAACATAACTTAAAGCATGTCAAACGTGTAGTTCTGTCCTGTCACATCTTATAATGATAGACGTTTAATTAACCTTAATAGTCATATCTCCTGACAGCAACAGTTGACGCGGGTGTCTGGTACCTTCACGTGTTTAATATTACTTTTGAAATTGTGAATGGAAAAGATACAAGTGTTTTAAAATTGAAATTAACAAAGAGATGAAATTCTAATGAATATAATTATTTTCATACGAGAACTATATTTCATTGAAAACTGCCACCAGGTGGCTGATTTATTACGCTGATATACGTACATTTTTTTATTATTATGCATAAACTTCGTGACGAAGAAAATCAATATCACTTGTGTAGAACGGACGAGATAGAATTACCAGTAAATTCAGACTGATACTAGTATTAACGTGAAAAATAAGGGACATAACACCTCTCCCTAGTAAATCTTTCCATATGAGGTCAGTCTGTTTGAATCTGTTTATTTCTATGCGTGTGATGTATAACGTGCCCCCAACCCCAAATGTAAATTCCTGCGCACGGCTCTGACATATAGCATTATATAGAAAATTTTCCCACTTATAACTTTTACTTCTCGTCTAAGTTCGAAGTATAACTAGCTTCGAGTTTATTATATTATTGACAAGGATAATATTACAGTTCTGAAAGGTAACAAATACAGTTTCCTACTCCTAAGTTACAAAGTATTTTGCGAGACAAAAGTTGTGCTAATACGGAAGTTATGCGAGACGGAAGTTGTGCTAGCAATGAATCTTAATGTAAAGAAAAAATCAAGGGTTAATTCTATTGCATTTCAGAGAATTTCGCGAAACGTGCAGAGATAATGTGAAACGTAAATCAGTCACAGTTTCTGTAACTGATGGTGCAAGTTAGCGTTAGAGATGCCATTTTTGCCTGCTTGTAAGGTATAATATAATAATAATTCAGTGTATATTTGGCGGACGGGGTCAACTTTCCATTCAACTGAAACTAGTGCACGAAGTGATGAAAGAATATATATATATATATACGACATCAAATAGGTAACGTTCACCAATACTGGTTAGTTTATGCCCTATTTGTATATTTATGTCTGATACCATAATTATGTTTAATAGGAGATAGCAAGGCACGTGCTTACCTCATACATTTACCTGTGGTTGTTACATTGCTTAATCATATTGCAATCCTAAACGTGAAATTTTTTAAAGATACGACTACCCCCCGTGGTTCAGCCGTGAGATCGTGGGATTATAACAAAAAATTCTGGTTTCAATACCCGTTTTGGAAAGAGCATGAATAGTCGAGTATGTAGCTTTTCTGTTCTCAAGAACAAATAAACACACGCATCTGCGACAATAGCTCCTTCTATGTATTTTGTTGGGCTTTGCTTTGTAAGGTACGAAAGCGTGCCTGACACTTGAAACACAAAATATGTGTTTGATACCAACGGTGGGAAAAGCGTAGATAGCAAACATTTCTTAGGATAATTTATTGACACAATGTTTTAAAGTAAGCTAGTCGTAGTATATATTAACGAGATTGTTCCTCACCCTAAAACAAGGACACATTAGGTTGCAAAGAGCTTCTAAACTAATAGTAAACTCTTTTCTTTCTAGTTTCAAAGTAATTTAGCAAATAAACACCCATTGTTTGATTTTCTCTGATAAAAAGGTAAAATATGCCCTTATCAAAAATCTTTAAATGGTTTATCATGTGTTAGCAGTTTATTGATCATTTGTACACCTTTTATTTAAATTATACAAACTCAATAATAAAACAACAATTCAAGAATAGTCGGTTAGTGGGTTTATTTAGATTAAAGCTACACCAAGCCACTGTGTCCACCACGAGTAATCGACAGGGTCGTAGATCCTGGGTGGATGGGGTTAAACCCCCTTCATTTTAGGTGGGGTATGGTGCATACAATCATCCCCTACAGTTTGGTCTGTTGAATTGTTTTATTGCATCACAGGTCTGCAAATTGTGTGTTTGTTTTGTGATTCTCGTATTCTTACCAATCGAATTACATAATTAGACCTAGATGTAGGCTTTTTCAGTAGCCGAAATGTACATATTACTCCCAGGCGTAAACTCCTGTGATCTAGATCTGGCAGGCCATTTATAGCTTGTAGCAGCATCAATCTTATGTGTATATTGTGCGGTTTTCCTACGCCATTTGATCGTATGCATGTCTAGCCGGTTTTATTGTCGAACGCCTTACTCTCCTCAGCTGCCGAAGCCACTGACTATAGTGTACAGTTAACGACAGGTTCGGGCCGCATGGATACAGACGCGCCCTACATTAACCCCTCCGCTGCCTTTAGTCTGAGCCTCGATTTTGCAACAGAGCTTATTAGACCTGTGTTTGTGGCCCTCATTAATCCATGAAATTTTGGATTGTCATCGCACTTTAATAAAGTGCTGGTACTTTATGGTAAAAGAACAATATATTCTCTTGTCATAGATAGTAAAAATATTATATTTTCTTGTATAATTAGAACACAAAAGGAGCGATTTCAACGGCCTGAAGCCTCTACTTGAATTGTATTGCTAGTTTTTGTTTAGTTGTTTTTAGTTAATAGACGTGCTTATAGACATTATATCACAACGTGTTTGCCTTTTGATGAGCTTTAACAGGAATATAATATATTTGTAATTGTTTAAGTATTTTTTGAGAAACTTACATTTACTTGTGTTGTAACTAGCACACATTATTGTTCCAGCGATGCCCAGGTCGTCAGTCGGCTCGGTAGTCACTGTGAGGTTCGCGCGTTCGACTTAAATACGTTGTACAGTTCAGTCCTACATCCATTCTGTTCTATCTTCGTTCGTTGTACGTTAGAGTTTTTCAATAAAGACTAGGGTGCGTCAAAAAACAAAAAGTTGTGACACTCAGTCGCTCGCTTATAATTTGATTCCATTCAATGAAATAAATATGCTAGCGTAAAAATCAATCCAATAAATTAATATTTAGGGGGTTGCGCAATGCGCACAAAATAACAACGTGCTTCCGGAACCAAACGAAAAGTTGGCATTAGTGAAAGGCTAGCTTCGGCTTTAGACAGAACCCAGATCAGTGACCGAAAATCCGCGCAAATTTTGCTTTCTTTTGCAGCTCATATTGGACATAATATCGAGGATCTTGCCATTAGCCCAAGTTCCATAAGGAGGAAACAAATTACTAACCGTACTCTTCTAGCAGCTGAATTGAAGGAAAGTTTTTCTCCAAACGTTCCTTTGACATTACATTGGGATGGTAAGCTGATGCCTGACTTGGTTGGCAGAGAGAAGATCGAACGTTTGGCAATTTTAGTTTCAGGTGAAGGTGTAGAGAAGATTCTTTCAGTGCCCAAGATTGATAGTGGGGATGCAAATTCAGTAGCTTCTGAGATCGGATCAGTTTTAGTAGAATGGAATGTAAAAGACAGAATTAAATCGCTTTGCTTTGACACCACGGCGACCAATACAGGATCCAAATCTGGCGTCTGTCTGAGGATTGAAATGTTACTTGAACGTGAGCTCTTGCACCTTGCCTGTAGACATCACATTTTGGAGATTCTTCTGAGCGCTGTATTCTCTACTCTCGTGATAGAGACATCAAAAAGTCCAGATATTACTTTGTTTTTAAACTTTAGAGATTGTTCGCCTAAAATTAATAAAACTAAGTACATAACAGCAGTAGAAGCAATGCCACTCCGAATACAGCCTTGGAAGGATGATATTATTCAATTTTGTCAGAATCTCCTTCAATCTCATCATCATCTTGGAATTAGCTGTCATTTTTCTTGGATCTCTTCCACACGGACGTTCTTCAGTTTCTTTCCGTACTTCTGGATGGCTCGAGCAATATATTCTCTAAAAATTTGGATGTTCCAAGAGGAGTTTGGTAGACTGCAACCACGGCCTGCTTCATCTCGTGTTTCATTTGACGCACATTTCTGCAGCAAACTTGGCGATTTGTGTGTCTTTATAACTAAACATTACTTGCTCTCATGGTTTACAGCTAAGGATGCTTCCGTGGCAGCTCGAAGGGCATTACACTACTCAAGGAACTTGCATTGCATGAAAATCATATGATTAAGGAAGTTGGTACAAAGGCAATGAATCGGCATTTATGGTATTTATCTGAGGTTGCAGTTGGGCTTGCGCCCTTTGATGACGGTGTAACGAATAGCGACAAACTCAAGATGGTCTCAAATATGAATACCGTGAAAGGATCTCCTAGGCCAACTCCACGTTTAACAGTTGATGCTGCAAGCAATGCTGTTTCCAGAAAACTTCCAGATTTTTTTTACCTCGGCAACGAAGAAAATTTTCTACCATCTGGATATTAGTAGCGCATTTTTATCATTACCACCGAAAGAGTGGAGCGCCCCCGAAGAGTACAAACAAGGAAAGGACAGAGTAAAGAAACTTTTTGTGACAAATGACGCAGCTGAAAGAGGAGTAGCTTTAATTCAACAGTTTACGACAAAGGGCCGCATCAAGAACGAAGATCAATTTCAGTATATGATTCAGGTGGCAGAAGAACATCGGCGAACATAATGCGAAGGGGGCAGGCAAGATAAAACTTCAATGAAATAAAATTTTCTTTCAAGTTTTTATGTTTTTGCTAATTGTATAATCAATAAATATTAAATACTTTCTTTAACTAATTTAATTACCATTAACAATGTGATGTAGGGTAAATTTAAGGAAAATAGTGAACTTTGCGAGGGATGCGCGACCCCCTAAATACTTCGCGATTGAAATGAAACTTTGTCTATGTTCTTTTCTCATGCAGTGGAATTTTTTTGCTGAGCAAAAAAATTGGGACATTTTAATTTTTATTCTTTATCCGCTGACGCACCCTAATAAAGACTGTATTTTAGCCTCTTGAGTCATCTGGGAAACAGATTCCAATTATGACAAGCAAGCGTCTGAAACTTTCCGATATTAGACAGTTCTGCAAGCCAGTTACCAGTACTACAAGTGACAATGCAGATGCAGATAATCCAACAACCTCAAGCAAAGGAATAGAAACTTGCCATAGAGAGGAAATACCATGTTCATCAGAGGACGAGTCTGAAAATGAACCACCAGATAGTTGTGAAACAAGTTTGTGCAGTAATGAAACATTTGACACTCCACAGATACAGTGTGGAAAGCCATATCATCCAGACGCACAACTAACACCACGACAGAAAGCAAAATCTCAAAATATCAACTTCCAGGGCAAGTGGTTTGATGAGTTCCCATGGCTGCACTTTGACAATCAGACGCAAAAAGTCATATGCTTTCATTGTGCCAAGGCGGTAAATAGAGGCCTTTTTACAGGAAAATTGGAGAGGCCAGTGGAGTATACCTTCATATCCACCGGTTTTTGTAACTGGAAAAAGGCAAAACAGAAATTCAACGAACATCAATCCTCCTCTCAGCACAGATTCGCTATATCTCCAGAAGGTTCACTTGATGTAACTCCAGTGACTGTTCAACCACATGATGGAAAAAAGAAGCAGCAGGAAGAATGCAAAAGAAGTCTAACCAAAATATTCAGAACTTTACGTTTTTTACTGCGTCAAGGTTTAGCATTACATGGACATACTGATACGGAGGGAAACTTCCTGCAGTTAATAAAGCTTCTGGAAGTCCTCTTCCTGAGTTGACAGCCAATATGTTAAAGAAAACCACATTCACATCACCCCAGGCTCAGAATGAAATAATAGAGATGTTCAGCCATCAAATACTGAGGAACACAGCACACAAAGTGCAGCAAAGTAAAATCTTTTCATTAATGGTTGATGGCACTCAAGATGTTACAGGTGCCGAACAGGAAGCAATATGTGTACGATACGTAGATGAGAACCTTGACGTCCATGACACATTTCTTAGTTTGTACAGTGTTTCCAATACAACTGGTGAAACAATATCCTCGACTATACTTGATGTACTGACTAGACTCAATTTACCACTGTCAGGATTAAGAGCCCAAACTTATGATGGAGCCGCTAACATGAGTGGTGCGTACAGTGGATGTCAGGCAAAAATAAAAGAGAAGCAACCGTCAGCTTTGTTTTTCCACTGCGGAGCACACAAGGCTAATTTAATAATGCAACATGCAGTTGAAGCTTGTGAGTGTGTTCGAGATTCTATCCAGTGGGTACATGAACTTGGTGTCTTGCTTCAGAGGTCAGGCAAATACAATATTTAAAAATATTGTATCGTCAGACAGCCACAATGGTCCAGTTAAATACATCCGCCCACTGTGTCCAACCCGCTGGTTGTGCCGCCTATCTGCAATTACATGTGCTAATGATCACTACAGTGACATTGTTGATTATTTTTCTAAATTAGCAAATGAAAAAATCAGATGTAGCAGTGAAAGCACGAGGTATGCTGGACAGATCTGACAAAGGAAAGACAGTTTTAGAATTGTTGATGGCTCAGCATCTATTAGCTGCATTAGAGGAACTAAACGGTGCATTCCAAGTAAAATCAGCGACAGTATCTGGCATGTTTGAAGCATCTGCAATGACAGTTGAGCAATTGCGGGTATTGCAAACAGATGAAAATTACAACAAGATATTTGATGAAGCTGAGAAAAAGGTAACTTCCCTAGATCTGGTGCCTATTGAACTACCACGAATTCGCAGACCCCAGAAGGATCACAGGTGATGGCTCAGCACACCATTCTGCAACAGCTAGAGATTACTACAGAAGTCAATATTTTGAATTTGTGGGCACAGTCATAGAACATCTGACCACTAGATTCAATGCAGACAACAATGACTTGAGACAATATCTGGCATTTGACAACATGAACACATCTGGCAAAATTGGCAACTCGGTTATAAACCTCTATCCAGAAATCTCTGCATAACGGCTCGAGTTTCAGTTGCCCATGTTCAAAGGAACAACAAAAGCAGTATCTCTGAAAGGTGCGAAAGATGCTTACTGTAAAATGCATGAAACAAGCTAGCAGATGTTTAGTGAAGTGTTTCTTCTCACGAAAATTTTGCTTGTATGTCCAGTATCCAGCTGCGAATGTGAACGCAGCTTTTCTGCATTAAGACGGTTGAAGACATGGTTGAGATCAACTATGTCTCAGTGCCGCCTCAACCATGTGGCAGTTTGTCACACTCACAAAGATGAGGTCGACAAGATAAATATAGAAGAGCTTATGAAAGAATTCATAAACAGATCGTCACAAAGGAAGTCTACGTTTGGGAACATGTAGACTAGAGAAATAAATGAATCTTACTTCAATGAAAAGTATGAATAATTTTTGTGCAGCATTGTTTTGATGTGTAATTTTCAAGAGTTCACAAAGACATTTTGATTATTTTTATCAAACAACATGAACAGTTTTTCAGTAGATATAAACTTATCAAGGGTAATTACTAGTTTTATTAATATTTGAAAACATAATTCATGCAATAAAAGTTATTAGTAACCTTGTTAAGTATAATGGCCATCTTTTATGCTGTGCAGTGTGCAGGAATAAAATCATGTGGCAGTTAATTTGCGACATATTTGTCTTTATTCTATTAACATTTTGAAAACTGTTCATAACACCTCACTTATACAAACCTACATGGAAACCTTGAAGTATCGTGGCAACAAGATTACTCTGTGACTGCATGTTTACAGCTTTCAGGTTCACGTAATCAGAGATTACCAATTTGCAAATTGAACAGTCCTCATAAGTGGTTGCAAAAATCATCCCCCCATCTGGTGTAAAAATTCTACGCCCCTGGTAATGGAACTCTAGTTTTTAGGCGTTTCAAGTCTGTAAACTTGCCATGTTTCAAGGGAGGACTGGTTACCTCAGCAAACTCTGCTCTATCTTGGAGAAAAGTTTCATCAGGAACGAACTTTTCCTCTGACATTTTATTTTTCAGTCTGACAAAACAAAGGAACACTTATATATACAGTATTTTGCAAAATTGTTTGGACAAGAGAATATTTTATCATTCTTTACAGCTTATAAGACTAATTCCTCCATGTCATTACTTATTGTAAATTTCAACACAATGGTAATACTTTACTGATCACTTTTAACAACAAAATGAGCTACTTATTATTTTTTAAAATTCCTTATATTTGTACCATAAGAGTTGTGTTTAAATGAACATACTGATTGAATTGAGAGCCTGAAATAACTGTTATGGTACTCCATGCATTGTATTAATTATATAGAAAAAAGCTAGCAGGAGCTAGAACAAATCAATTTAACAGTGCTCCACAAACAAACCTTACAAAATAGAACACCTAAACTCAATGGTACTGATGTTAAGTATTTTAGTTTATGCAGCCTTCGAGAATGGAATGTTTTGTCACGTAGCAGTTTAAAAAAAAAACTTTACTTTGATCTCCAAATATTGTCGAGAAACTGAAATTTGTTATAAAGTACAAAAACTGGGCTGTTGATGATTGGAAAAGGATGTTATGAATGGATGAGTCGAAGTTTGAAATATCTGGTTCAAAACGTAGGTTGTACATTCGGGGTAAGAAAGGTGAAAGATACTTACCTCAGTGTTAGCACCTACTATAAAGCATGGATGAGGCAGCGTTATGGTTTGTGGGTGTTTGTCTGTTGAGGCGACACGAAATATTTGCAAAATAGATGGATAATGCACCAGTGCAAGTACCATCAGCTATTAATCCGTCATGGTAGACCCAGTACTTTGTGTATTATTGGTAAAGGATTCTACTGCCAGGTACATAATGACCCCAAACACTCATCCAACCTATGTAGAAACTACTTAGCTGAGAAAGAAGCTGCTGGAGTCATTCAAATGATGTAATGGTCCCCACAGAGCCCCGATCTCAACCCATTTGAGGAGATCTTGGATTTGATAGATCAAAAGCTTGACAAAACAAAAGTCAATTCCAAAGAAATTTATGGGAGTTTATTAGAGATATTTGAAGAAAAATCCCAAAGGACGCTTTCATTAAACATCTTGCAACAATACCAGAAAAATCTGTCTGGAGTTTTTAAACCAAATGGGAGCTTATATAAAATGTGAAATGTTTGCTGAACTCAAATACTGCTACTGAGTTTCTGTTGTACTAAATATGAAGATTAATAGAACTTTTGATGTTTCCCGCCGTGATTTACCTTCCACTGTTCTTTGAAAATAGCCTGAAATATAGCTTATGACTTTGTCCTAACACGTTTGCACAGTACTGCAATAATAACAAAAAGGTTTTTATATTTTTACCCAATTATTAAAACAGTCACTATTACAGACTATTATAAAGTCATGTTGTATATAGGAATGGTAGTCTGTACTAACAACAAAGAATACCAAACTGCCAACAAAAACAAGTCCACGAGTTACTATGCGCTCTAGTTTCGCCGAGTACTTAGCAATATCAGTTTGCAACGCTTTCAACGCTCAGAATCGCCGTTTGCATCATAGCTTTTCCTTCTAAACGTGAGTTTTTTGACCATTGACAACAGCTATGCACGAATATCAATGTCGCTGATGTCAACACTAACAATATTTAACACTCTTAGGGATGTATCGTTGTTTAACGTTTCCTCTACCTGTTTACACTGTTGGACTCGTCCGACTGGTAGACTACGGTATTAACCAATGATTACGTATTCTAAGCGCCAAGGTTAGTTAGCAAACGCATATCCTTCCATAGTAACCTTTCGCTACCGCCATCTAGCCAACGACAAAATTAAGTCACTCTTCACAGATCAAAGTGAGAGATTCGTGAATCTTAGCGCACGTGAGTTTGGTGTTAGAAATCCGATCTACCGCTGTTGACAAGTGCACTTCTGCCTGTTCTCTAGTTTTCCACTTTTAAACCAATGGTAAGTTTAACCTTTAAATTTCATACATTACAGTAACTAGTTATTTTTTGCTCTTTTTAATGAATTGGTTACGGTTTATTAATAATCGTCTACTAGTGTTTTCAGTTCTGTTTCGGTAAAATATTCAGAAGTTTGAGTATATTAAAGAGAATAATTTACCAAACCCATTTTCTATATGATAAAGGGCCTAATTATGTAATATGTGTTAATTGAATGAACTAAATTTATGCATAATACCTATGTTAAATATCCTAAAACATATGTACTAACTGAGAAGTGTCGCTAAGATGTCAGGATCAGAGTGGAGAGAAGTTATAATGCTAAACGGAAAACCTGAGAAATAGGGGTGGTGGTAGGGTGGAAAGAGGGTAAATTTTAAACTGGAAAACCTAGATAATTTTCTGCAATTTCATTTACGATAATTCTTGAGGTGTATCTGGTTATAAGTTTAACAATAAAGAATTAATAATTCAACACTACAGTATCTCCAGTGCTCCTTCACGTGCAACTACGCCAAACACTGAAACATTAATATAATTGACATTTTAAAATCAACAATTTGAACGCCGACAGTTCGTGACGCTCTGGAATCTTGTAGGCCTAACGTCCGTAATAAAACAATTCACTGCGGACGTTTTACGTACATACAGGGTGGCCCGTAAGTCCCTACCCATCCATATATCTTATGTATCCAGTGTATCTGTGTGCTGTTCCTCATTCTCGCTGCATAGTATACCCACGTACTTGTCACAATACGCTCTTCAAGTGTAAGTGGGCTTACATCGGCCATATTTTTCTGAAAAAAAACAACAACAACAAATTTATAATACATGCGTAATTGAATATAACATAATACCATATGGATGGGTAGGGACTTAGGGCCACCCTGTATATATATACATATTCCTTTTAATTTGCCCATTACGCATTTCACATCAGAAGGTGTGAAAATAACGCTACGAATTTAAATCTATCTTTTGCCTCTCCCAAATCACTACCCAATAGGTCTTTCGTTTAGTACCTGATCTCGTCCAAAATCATATCAATAAAGTTCCCATATATACGCAATATTTTTGGCATATTTCATATCAGTACATCGTAGAGCAATAGTTGTTTTCAGTAATACACTAGATGTACTTCCGCGGGGTTTCTGATAGCGTTTTATTTCAAGAATAAATAAAACTAAAATTAAGAGTAACAAATATTTCGATTTCCTGCTTTTGACGTTCATATATTGTATTGTAGCCTACATAATGCATAATTCTTCTCGTGATTCATGGAACTCGCATTTTACGGACCTCATGACAGAACAAATCACAACATTAAACGTCTCTTGTATAAGGTTATTTTAGTGTCTACTGACTGACTGACGGACAACACACTACTGTAAAGTTGTGCGAGTTGTTACAACAGGTAACCTCTCCACGCAGCTATCGGCCTTCTTTCTGGGAAGTTACTGGCAAGTGTTAATTCCACCGACACACTTATTATACACGTCCAGAAGTATAAATGAATACAGCACATTTGTACTACAAGCCAACTTTCGGAATTCTCATGTCAATACTCCCCCTTTTTTCCTTTAGCATTCATAAGATGTAATCGAACGTGATTCTATTTGAGGTACACCGTGTGAGTTTGCTAAATCGAGCTAACAAGTCTTACCTTCAACTGTATTTTTATAATGTCTGTCAGTTGAAGAGCGTCAGGATATCAACACACTGTTTCTCTTTGAAACGTGACTTTAACTGTATAGTCTAGTTTTAAAACAACTTATTTATTTATTTATTGTGTCCAGTGGCGTAACTACAAGAGCTGTGCACCCCTAGATAAAATGTAATTGGCCACCTACATTTATTCTTCTATCGACAATTATTAACTTGGTCAGGCCCTTCGTGCCCTCTTTAGGTGCTGACCCACGCAACTGTAGGGACTGAAGGAACATAGTTATGCCACTGACAAAGATAGAGAAAAATTTGTTTCATAGAATTATTTGCCTATATCCGTCCTTGAATTTGAACTAATATACCAGAGGGAAGATGGGCATTCAATAAATAGCTCCCACCTCGAACCCCTGAGCTACTGGGAGGTGGAATTTGACTGCACCCAAAGTTCCAAAGTGCGGAATACGTTTTTACGACGAGAACCGTAACCCTCAGCTTCATAGACAGAGCAAGCGAGCGACGTACAAACCTTTCATATTGCTCGGATTTTCCTTGTCTCTGACTCACGTTATTGGTTTGGTTTGTTTTCAATTACGCGCAAAGCTGCAAGAGGGCTGTCTGCGCTAGCCGTCCCTAATTTAGCAGTGTAAGACTAGAGGGAAGCCAGCTTAGTCATCACTACCCACCGCCAACTCTTGGGCTACTCTTTTACCAACGAATAGTGGGATTGACTGTCACATTATAACGCACCCACGGCTGAAAGGGCGAGCATGTTTGGTGTTACGGGGATTCGAACCCGCGACCCTCGGATTACGAGTCGAGTGCCTTAGCCACCTGGCCATGTCGGGCCCTCACGTTATTAATAGTGAGAGATAGTTAGAAATCGTTTAGAGAAACAAAGTTCCCCAAGATCAAGAGTTTATCAGAACTTCTGTGTTTTGTTCTCGCAGAACAGCAAAGATAGAGCAAAATTTATTTAAACAGTTTACAACAGACACGTTATAAACGGTACCAATAGTAGTACAGTGGAGACAAGTGGCACCTCTCCTTTCAAGTACAAATATGCTTTTAAGTTTGTAATGCAATAAAAGTTTCTTGTCCAAAAAAGGAAAAGACATTCAGCATCTTGCATTCTTATGATTTTTTCATATTGTCACTTTTCTTAGCCGTACTGGTGTTGTTTGTAAGAACGGAATTATAATACAGGGCTGCGATGGTTTTATTGCCTTGAAAATTTTAGATGTTTTACGGTAAGTAGTTCCAAGACGCTGAATCTGAAAATGATATCAGTTTTCCTCCAATCACGTATGGTTTTTTCACAAATTGTCATACGTACTTTTACACAAGTGAATCGCTTTCATTGAAATCAGGTCACATTTTGTTATGCTTAAAATCTTGACAACCAATGGCTATAGATTTCTCTAGACCAATCGCGACGTCAGTCTTATAGGTCGTTCTAGAACCCAAACATAATAATAATAAATGTTCATTGTGGTAAACAAAATAATAATTTGATCTAAGTAACAGTTTTTCTTCCCAGTTTGTAAACAAATATTTAAGTGGTGGAAAAAAATAAATATTTTCGAAATCTGTGTAACTGAATTATGGAAAATCCGTTATTAAAACGAAAAAAACTTTCATGAAATTTAAATTTGCAGGCCTGTGTAATCGGACACCACAGAAATTGAAAAAGTAAGTTCCAGAGGCAGTGAAAACGTGTATGTTTTCTGTACGTAGAAAAAGACCTTATAACACTGGTCAGCAATGTAATGGACTAAACAGGTTTTCCATAGCTGCTCGACGGTTTGAAGTCGTAGCACGTGTTCGTGTAACTCAGTCCATGAACCCTTCTTTAGTCACTTTCTTGTTTGGGTGGAACGTCATGTTAACCTGTCTTTAAATGTAAATCAACCGGCACGTGCACAGTGAGGTGTTTTTCGAACACAGAAATACTCATAGGAAAACGAGGTAGAGTACCAGATAAGCTAATCTTTGGGCTGAAACATTCACAAATGGTTCCTCTCAAATCTGACATTGCAGAGGGTGCCAAAAGAGACTACTAAGTAATTTAGGAACACAACAGGCGGTAAGATAACCATCATGATATGAAAATTATCATCACGTCATAAGAACATAACAAACTGTTGATGTTTCACCTGCTGTCAAGCTGAAACAACAACAAAGACAGAACTCGATAGACAGATTAGATATTTGCACATTAAACTATAAGGAGAACATCTACAATGCACAAAGTCACAACAACAAAATAACTCCTTGACGTCATGCACGTGATTGTTGTTGTTTTTGTTTTCTATGGGGAGGGGAATCACCAGTGATAGGTTAATAATAAAACTTATCATGAACTGGATGCCTTTTAATTTTACTTTGACCAGCTCGCTGGCTTTTTAATACAGACAAACGTTTTGAACGTATTTAATAGACTGTTGTTTATAGATGGAGCTGGGGTTATTAAAACAGGGTGTGGAAAAACATTGGAGGGGGGCTGCACTCGTGGCCCATGAACACTACGACATCGAGAGAGCTGACAACTACAAATGAAAGAAGTGTTAGCATATAACAAATATTCACCGCCATGTTTCACTGATTATACTGTTATAAGCACTTGGACATAACACAAGTAAGGTAATCCATACTTAAATTTCAACACTATCTTAGAACTTTCTGGGTAAAATGACCCTAGAAACCTCCGTTTTAACACGTGTTCATGTTACATTCATTTTTTCTCAAAACGCCATTCTACATGACACCTAAAAGTCCTCCAGTAACATAATTCTGCTCTGGCGTTGTCCAATTGACTAATTGTTCAATACCAGATATTCGGATTTCCTGTCTAACATGTAGAAAAACGAACAATTTCCTGTAGTTGACCACTACAATGATCGCCATTACTCCTAAAGCTATGGTCTGACAAATATTAATAATTTCTGTCCACTCTCAGATAACCTTTTACTGGTAAAGAAAAGATAACGGTAAATGGAATTAAAGAGAAACAGATGAAAAATTATGTACAACTGAAACAAAAATGAATAAATTAGATCACATAGCGACGGACAGATAGACGTGAAAGTTAGGTACAGATAAATCGTAGTGTATATATATATATATATATATTCTAAAAAAACACACCGTAACATTGGTAAAAACAGCATTATAAACATTAACATCCTGTATGAATGTTTACAGAAAGTTCTATCGCAGAGGTTTCATGTGGCATCCATTTAGCGTAGAGTACAGATCTAGATGTAAATTAGACATCTAGGTGGAGCGTGACATTAGAACAACCCTGTAGTGTCACTATTACACTGTAAAGTAGAGATCTAGATGTAAAGTTGACATCTAGGTGGAGCGTGACATTAGAACAACCCCGTAGTGTCACTATTACACTATATACTGTCTGTGTATATTATAGTGTGTGTATTTATATTTCTCATACTTCCGTGCCCAGGTAATGAGACACGTTTGATTTAAGAGGGTTGTTTTCTATCTTTAAAGATATATTTTTTGTAAACATGAATGTTTGCAGCCTTTTCAGCCGTGGGGGCGTGATAATATTCGATCAATCCCACTATTCGTTGGTAAAAGAGTTGACATTGGGTGGTGATGACTAACTGCCTTCTTAACTGCTAAATTAGGAACAGGTAGCGGCGCAGGTAGCCCTTGTGTGGCTGTGTGCGAAATTCAAAACAAACAGACAAAAAGGATGCAGGTACTTGTTTGTACCACAGTTGTACTTCTTTGTTATTCCTTGATCCGTCGTTATCATCAGTTATTATATTTAAATATGTTTTGGTTTCCTTTCTGCGCGCGTGCCTTTTTTTTTTTTTTTTTTTTGTCTCCGCTGTTATTACGTGGACGGGCGAAACACGAATGATAGAAATAATTGTAATCTTGGTAACTACCCTCCTTCTTTGAGTTATGTTGTCCATTCTTTTGCTTGTTTTACGCGATTTTTCCCTTTAAGCGGTAACCTACCATTAAAAAACAAACAAAAATCATTTGATTCAGTTCATTACATAATTGCTCAAATAAAGTATATTCTGGTACGGGCAGTTCACCTGGGAAGAATATTCGATGTTTAGGCCTCAGGCAATACAGAGCCAGATTGTTTGTTATACAATGTTAACATTCTGTTTGTTTTTGTTTGTAAATATTCTTGCTGATTACGATGATTCATTCCATAGAACTCAACCACAATGTGTATGAAACCAAGACATCCAGTGATAACTTTATGAAATGTTTACGTGAAACATTGTACTAGAGGACTCAACTGGTGACACATTAGGTAACACTGTCTGTAAACAATTTAGAAAAGGACTCGACTGATGACACTAAGTAATACTTTCTGTAGACAATATAGAAGAGAACTTCCCTGGTGACACATTAGGTAATACTTTAGGTAAACAGTATAGGAGAGGACTCTGTTGATACATGAGGTGGTATTTTGTGTGGACAGTACAGGCGACACAGATTGAGATTACTGAAGTACTGAGAAGAATCAAGTTTTACGTCTTGACCATTCTGTCGTAATAAAGTCAATTGAAGTAATAACCACAAGTGTAGATACAAAATAATGTAGCGAAGTTCAGATGTATGGTCATCTATAGAAATGGTTCTCAACTCACTTTCCTCTCCTCGGTGAGTCGCTTGATAAACCAAAGACAATCTCGCTGACCCCTCCTCTTCTTCCCATAATTAAATATTTCTATCTGCACAAATTCACTCTGCGATGTCTGAAGCAACAACCGACATTAATCATTCCGTCAGCTAACAGAGAATTTTAAAATAAAACTTTATTTTCATTAAAATAAACATGACCTTCGTTTTTATTTTATTTAGTTATCGTAATATGGAGATTCGTTCTTTCCCATCTCCAACCATATCAAAATGATCTCGCACCCCTGGTGGTTCCTCGGACGAAAGGCTGAGAACCACGAATGTAAAAGAGTGTATTTATAGATATATTAATACCAAAGGACCAATCTGGCGGTTATACGGTATAGAAGCTACATTTTCCTTTAAGCTAATATTAATATAGATCAATCACCTGGGCCTGGCATGGCCAGGTGGTTAAGGTGCTTGACTCGCAATCTGAGAGTCGCGGGTTCTAATCCCTGTCACACCAAACATACTCGCTCTTTCAGCCGTGGGATCGTTATAATGTAACTCTCAATCCCACTATTCGTTGGTAAAAACAGTATCCCAAAAATTTTGTTTTAAGACGTGATACTAAAAGCGATGAAACACCATTCAAACTTGTACGTTTCTTCGTCCAAAACTCTCGGCGAATCCCCCTGTTTTTCAACTAAGAAAGTAGAAGAAATAAAACCTCCAGAAACTTAGTTTTGTTTTTATTTGAAAAGAAAAGCTGAGTCACAAATGTGAATGTCCAAGATATCTTTAGCTTCCAAATAGGTAAATGCCACTTTACTTCTTAAGTTTACTTTGCATAAAAATTAGATAACATTCATGTTTTAGACAAAAACCAAAACGCATACGCCTACTTTAAAACTACAAAATCCCATTGCAAGCTCATAAAAACCAAGTTTGCGCAGGCGCGACTTCTTTTCAGTGTTAAAAGTTAGTGGGTTGCATGAATAGAAGCGCCTGTTTGACATTTAGTGGTAAAAGCTGTGCACGTTAATGTATGCAGGGATAGAAATGGTAATCGATTATCTTAATATGGTTACAACTCTTTCGTGTTATAAAGAAGTGTAGGGAGCAGGGGAAGTCCATCCCCATTTTCCAACTTACCCTAGCAAATATTCATCTTGTTTAAAAAAAATATTACTGCCAAGAAAAGCGAGCGAATGCATAAAATTTAATATCCAGGGCCCTAAGAGTAAGACTAATCTAAGATTATGATTAGTTTTGAAACCATGGCCAACTTACTGTTGCGTCGCTCCCTTCCCCCACTTTGCTTCCTACACTTCTCTGTAGGAATGTAACGTAGGAATTTCCATGGAGGAAAACTGTTTATGTAATTTTATTGAATGATTTTCTGTGAACTCAGATAAGTGGACTACACTGGTGTGGTGGAAGAAAAGCAAGCCTGATCACTCAGGAATTGTTTGTTTGTAGTTAAGCACAAAACTACATAAAGAGTTATCTGTGCTTCTCACACAGAAACAAATCTGCAAACATGTACATATAATTTGTTGTTAACAAAATCAGAAACACTGCACCAATCGAGGGGATCTCCATGGTAACCGACTATAATGTGGGATGAAAAATGTACCCTACGTTTTGGAGGTGATTGAGAAGGTAGGACTTGCATTTTGATGGCAATACACTGTCTATCAGTCTTAACCTCCGAAATACACAAGAAATATATATATATCCACGAACGTCATTTTCAAATACCGTAAGTATATATAAGGCATCAACTTCCACAATATAATTACAAAAAAATGTGCCATTATCAAAACAGTTGTACATATATATATATATATAAAACTAGTAGATTCTAGTAATATCTTATAATAAACAGTACGTTTGATTCATATGTTTTGGAACATATGACGTGGGACATAATTTTACATTGATACCAGTGTTAATTTGTACACAAATTAGTGAAAGTACTGCATAAATTACTGAAAGTAGAGACAAACCAGAAATATTCTAACCTCCGAAAAACTACCAGTCAAAACCAATAACAGTGCAGATAAGATAATGAAGAAAAAGGCGTTCTTCCAAGAATTGTGGATAGAGGGCATCTGTCTGCGCTCATTCTAAAATTTCATATTGATTCTGAAAGAGAAATGAAACTCATGACTGACAGTTGATAGGTTTTGCTTGTCCATGATACAGAAAGTGTTAATTGTTTGTTGGTATTGGTGCGAAGCCACATTGAACTATCTGCTCTATTTATAAAGGGGAATCGAACCCCGATATTTTGCGTTATAACTTTATAAATGTATCACTGATCTTCATCTAAACTGCATTAAAAACTGTTAAGAATTTTCTATGGTGTGATGTTAACTTTCGAACACCGCAGTCTTGAAGATAAACACGCTCTTTTTTATATATTCAAAATAAATATCGTGAAGTGCTTGAACCTGTTTCTTTTTACAGTTTAACTGAGATAGAATGAAGATAAACTTACACAAACTATGAATTAAAATAAAACAAGAGGCAAGTCTGTCATCCACCACAGTAATTATCAAAATTTGTTTATAGCTATAAAATTCAACGACTGTCTTGAAACATTGTACCGTTGATGTAATATTCTGCTTTCATTCCTGATGGCTCAGCAAAGAGGCTGTGATCTTATAGCGCTTAGAAACAACAAGATGTTTCTACACTCACGGTGGAGATAGATAGGTAGGTAGTCCATTGCATAACTTCGTGCTTGGGCCAAGTGGTTAGTGCGTAATATGAAGCTCGCGGCTTCGAATTCTCATTCAACACCAGACATGTTCGCCCTTTCAACCGTGGGGACGTTGTCATGTGACGGCCAATTTTATTATTCGTTGATAAAAAAAAAAAAGTAGCCCTACAAGTGGCAGTGAGGAGTGACAACAAGCTGTCTTCCCTTCAGTCTTACACTGTTAAATTAGGGACGGCGCGTAGATAGCCCTCTGTAGCTTTGTGCGAAATTCCAAAATAGACAAACAAACAAACTTTGACAAACTAACGAAGTCCACATTTTCTAAATGACTGAGGCTCTTTTTCTTTTCAAGGCAAAATTTTCCGACATTTTTACTAGAGAAACTATGCTTCCAGGTGACTTGGCAATAAGTCCAAGGGCTTATAAAGCTAAAAATTGAATTTCGATACCCGATAAAACGAACAACTAAACACAAAACCGGTTGAAGTGATTTATTTTTAATGAACACTACATCTTCGTTATCAAAATTAACTTGTGAAAAATGTTTTTCCAAAATTCTTATTTCTAGAAGTGCTGTGTACATATATCGTTCAAAAATAAACGTTGAAGTTCTCACGATGACATTTAGAAGCTGAATATTGAGTAACTTGTTGGTGTTATTGCTTACAAGGTGTTTTAATTGCCTGCTCTTTCAACTCTACTCAAAGTAAGCTTCGCAACCCTCAAGACAATATGGACAAGAAGGACTTTCGCCTGATTTTCCTTTACGACTTGGGCCCGACATGGCCAAGCGTGTTAAGGCGTGCGACTCGTAATTTGAGGGTTGCGGGTTCGCATCCCTGTCGCGCCAAACATGCTCGCCCTCCCAGCCGTGGGGGCGTTATAATATGACGTTCAATCCCACTATTCGTTGGTAAAAGAGTAGCCCAAGAGTTGGCGGTGGGTGGTGATGACTAGCTGCCTTCCCTCTAGTCTTACACTGCTAAATTAGGGACGGCTAGCACAAATAGCCCTCGAGTAGCTTTGTGCTAAATTCAAAAACAAACCAAAACCTTTACGACTTAAAACTTAGACGAAAAGCTACCGAAACTACACAGAACATCAACCAGGTAGTGGAAGGAAGTCATCCTCAGATGGAAACACGTTAAGGGAAGCAGTTGAGACAGACCCTCACACAACAATACATGAGCTTGTAGAAAGCAAGACACAAGAAAATCAAGCATTGCCAACTACCTGAATGTGATTGGAAAAACGAAAAAGTTGGATAAGTGAGTTCTGCATGATCTGACTGAAGATCAACAAAATCAGCATTATGAGACCTGTCAAGGATGATGCTCCAAAAATTGAAAAAATTGGGAATCAAAGTTATTTCTCATCCATCTTATTCCCCAGACCTTTTTCCTACAGATTTTCATTTTTCAAGCACTTTGACAACTTTTTGAACAACGAACGTTTTCAAAACCAGGCAACTGTAGAAGAAACTTTCAGGGAATTAATTGACCATAGAATCTCTGATTTCTACAGCAGAAGCATAAAGAGCATCGTTATATGTTGGCAAAAGTGTGTTGAAGTAAATGGGGCTTACTTTGGTTAAAACATGTACAGCACTGGTTTATACTTTTCCAAACTTCACAGTTCAAAAACGACATTTATTTCTGAACAACCTAATAGATACATAACGGTAACATTTTCAAATGTTACAAAACAATGAAAAATTAGAAAATCAGCCGTGGTAGCGCTTTAGAGAAGAAAATAAAATGTATTGTCTTTAGAAACTTTAAACTGTGATATTAAGAAATAATTATTTGTTAAAGTTAATTCGCGAAGTTCAGCAGCGCTCCACGCAAACTGTTTTTTTTTCTCTTACTAACGAATAATGAGATTGGTCGTCACAATACAACACATCCTATGCTGAAAGGATAGGCATGTTCGGCGCCTGGTTTCGATTCCTTTATCCTCCACAGATTGCGGATCGCAATCCCTAAACACTAGACCAGGCTAGTCCAAACGATGGGTCATCTGTATTTTGCTCATGGAGAGTATCAACTTCGACTTCTATAAGACCTGAATCTTACCTCCAAGCCACTATGAGGTGATTCATTTGTAAGTTTTTTGTTTCTAATGCTAAAAATCGAATATCAATCAGTATACGCAGTTGGGCAGAACATAGATAATTCATTGTGTAGCTTTGCATTCAACAAGAAGCAAATTTGTTTTAATAAATGTTAATTTAAGTACTTCAGATTTATTCATAAAGATATCAGGTATCGTGTATTCATGACAAATATACTCTAAGGCTGTTTGAAACATCCATTATTCTTAACTATTGACCGAAGGGTATGCAGCAGGTCAGCAGCACCCTATTATCTTGCATTCACGCCAAGAGTTTGAATCTGAGGGTCGCGGGTTCAAATCCCCGTCTTACCAAACATGTTCGCAATTTCAGCTGTGGTGTTGGTATAATGTGATGGTCAATCCCACTATTCATTGGTAGAAGAGTAGTCTAAGCATTGGCGATGGGTGGTGATCACTGCCTGCCTTCCCTCTCGTCTTACATTGCAAAATTAGGGACGGCTAGCGCAGAGAGCCTTCGTATAGCTTTGTGCGAAGTTCAAAACAAGCCAAACCAAGAGTTTGATTCTCACTCTAATAACTCCAAAACTTAAAGTTCGGAGGGAATATCGTTCGGATTATAACCCGGCTCACCAGATAAAAAATACAGAACTTCAACATCAGATGTCAGGAGTGTGGCAGGTCCATACAAACACTGGAAATTTTGGAGTTTACTATGGAGTTGTATGACAGAGTACCTGCTAACCATGTCCGTGAAAAAAGACAGAAAACTTTAAGCGTTCGAAGAGAGCGAGCCGATAAAACACTCGAACAAAACGTTCAATAACATGCATATTATATGGAGATATAGCTTCTAAAATACCACGCGCATCGAAGTCATTATAATTTAGTATATAGTTTCATGCTATTTAGTTACAAGCCATGAAGTAGCCACGTGCTCTTGCATTTCTTATTGCTTTATCAGTCGTGTGGGAGGAAAGTGAAGTTAGTTAACCAATTAATGTATATAAATACACTAAGCTTTCTCTTAAATGTTTTTAAATCTCGGTCTCTGATTCCTACACCTCTAAAGTTTCAGTTATGTGACCTGCGATCTTGATATTTGACCTGATAATTAACCAGACATCTCTGTGACAAATACCAAGTGTCACGATTAATTCGCCCTTCTGAGGAGTAACTTGGACACAAAACAGACATGCCAGCTGGGGCACGAAAAAAAGGTGTTGATTTTCCTTCCAGTTGGATTTTAAGCACAAACTCGTGGCATTTAAAGTATGTCTGGCTCAACTTATACCTAAGTAAATTCTGATTAACCGTCGTAATTTTAACATTATCGAACAGCCAGAAATTTTTTTTTGTTTCTTTGCAGCTTGAAGCATAAGATAAGTCATGAAATATGAAGTTAAGTAAAATGTTATTTATACATGTTAGAATACACTATCAATAGAGTCTCAGTTTAGTTTTAGTGAAGTTTCTACAAAACATGGCTTCCCAGCATAAAAGTAATTGGGACCCTTACACTTGTTTTTTTGTGAGTACCCCAGTGGTACAGTAGTATTTCTGTCGACTTACAACGCTAGAAACCGGATTTCGATACCCGTGGTGGATATAGTACAGATAGCCCATTGTGTACCTTCGTGCCTATCCACAATCAAGCCAAATCTTGTAACTGTAGCTACGATTCTGGCTGATTGAGGATCCTTTTTAGTTCGAGCTCCCCCACAATTGAGGGGGCTGCAGGAGGTATACTTTCATCACTGTGTGGCTATGATAAATGATGCAATATTCTATAAAGATATATATAAAAACCATTTTCACATTACGGAACTGATACATTTTCAATTGAATTTTATTATATGTACAATTAATATTATTTAGTTTATTAAATGCTTATTTACCAATTTGATAATTTACTTAAGTTTATCAGCGTTAAACTTTCTTTAATGAAGATTTCTTTTCTTTCATTATTCTTAATATGTTCATTACGGATCTGGAAGGAAGATTGGATAAAAATTAGCATTCCAGATCTATCTTTTGTATACCACAAGACACTGCTCGACTCGGAATGTAAGGGTCGAGTCTTCGAATCCCCGTCACACCAAACATACTCGCCCTTTCAGCCAGAGTGGCGTTATAATATAACAATCAATCCTATTATTTAACGATAAAGAGTAGTCCAAGAGCTGGTGGTGATAATTAGCTACTTTCTTTATCTTTCACTGCTAAATTTGGGACGGCTAGCGCAGATAGACCTCGTGTAGCTTTGCGTGAAATTCAAAAAGTGAACAAACGAACGTATTATAAAAAATGTTAGAGGAAAAGTATTAGCAGTCAAATTGGACTTTATTCATAATTCTTAGGCCTAAGAAAAGCCTCTTTGCTGGGCTAACTTCGGTGTTTTATATCATTACAATTCCAACAGACATGAAGAAGCGCGAGCTTTATACACTGTCAATAATTAATCTTTACAATACCGACTGAAGAAGATGACAGGTAAACAACAGAGGGCGAGAGAAATAAGGGCCCTATACTTTGGTTTAATTTCGGGCAAAGCACCACGAGGGGTATCTGCGCTAGTCTTCCCTAATTTAGCAGTGAAAGACTAAAGACAAGGCAGATAGTCATCACCGCACACCGCCAGCTCTTTTACCAACGAATAGTGAGATGACCGTCACATTATAACGCCCTTACGGCTGAAAGGGCAAGCATATTTGATGTGACGGGGATTCGAACCCGCGACCCTCAGATTACGAGTCGAGCGCCCTGACCACCTGTCCATACCAAACCGGACAGAATGCCGTATTGTTTTCTGTCGTCATATTTTTCCGCTCGTACTCTGCTGTAATAATTATCATTTAACGCTTTAATTAACAGTGGGTTTGTTCTGTTTCTGGTAAAGCCACAAACGCCACCGTTTCTAATTTTGATCTATTGACCAGAGGGAAGTCAACTGCTAACAGGACTCATCCCCAAGTCTCGGGCTACTCTGTATCAACGTATAGTGGGATTTACCATAACATTGTAAGCCCTCATCTTAGATTCTTGTTGTTCTCGGTTTTGGTGCTGCGATGTTCATATTGCGATTCCATCATCAGGACAATAAGGACGGATTACATTTTATTACAGCTCCTAAAGTTTACAATAACTATGAGACTAATAGTCTCCTAATACTGTTGGAAAAGTTAATTTGTAAAACATTGTTTTAAAGTTTTATTTTTGTGGTTTTTTTTTTCCATTATAATTTGTTCCCTGCTGGTACAGCCGTGAGTATTCGGATTTACATCGTTAAAATTAGAGGTTCGATTCCCCTCGGTGAATACAGCCCGATATGGCTGTGCTATAAGAAAAACACACACACAAATACTCCCTTTGTGATTTATTTGCTGAAAATAATACTGTTTCGAATATTGTACCTCAAGATGGCTGGTACGGGCATTAACATTTTTGCTAATAAAGCAGAGAACAACGTTTTGACCTTCTTAGGTCATCTACTAATTAATACTACGCCATTGTTAACCGTACATGTTTGTACAGTTCTAACGAAACTAAGAAACGTAAATTAAAAAATCATCACCAGAAGAAATTGCATTTATTTCATCCAACAGTGAAGAAAGGAAAAACTAATCCTTAATTTTGTGAAGATAAAACTATCCAATAATTTTAATCAATGTACAAACATTATCCATAATTTACAGAAAAACTACTAAAAGCCATGTTAAACTGGAAGTGTAATGAACTAAATGGCTTGAAGAAACAAAAAAACGAATCTAGACCATCAACTGGCCTGCTGCATTCAACCAGATATTTATGGTCTCATACAACGCAAAATCGATAGTAAGAACGACAAGGAAGATATTTTGTTGACCTGAAGATGGCTTAAGAAGGTCGAAACGTTGTTCTCTGGTTTACTACTAAAAGTGTTAATACCCATACCAGCCGTCCTGAGATACATTTTTACTTCAAGTGGGTTTCTCGCCATCGCGAGTTGTTTCGAATATTACTGAATCAAAATGAAAACGTTAATTAATTTTATTTATTTCCACTAGGTGGAGGTAAAACGGCCCTGTTAGTATGAAGTTCATGAAATGGGTAGGAGGACACTTAAGCCGCTCGCGTCGTAAGGGTAAGAGAGACCGAGAGAAAGAACAACCAAGAGAAAGTCCTGAAAGATTAGAACTTTTACCTCACGCTAATTGCTGCCCTCAGCAGGTTGTAACACAATTTCCCAGAGGATGTTACACCCCTCAAATCTTTTCGAAGCGTGACAAGAAGGTACCAACTATACGTACAAGTTTCCTTGATCTCACCGCTGCCAACGATACCAGCTCACCACGCCAACGATCCCGAATTCGAACGAACCCTTGGCTAAGCTGTACCAGAAGTTCAGTTTGTGGTTCTGTTGACAGTGGATGGAGTAGTTTTTCATTTTCTAGCTCTTCGGACATAAAAGAGACCAAGAACAGAATCCCACCCATTCCTCGGACTTCACCGTCATCCACCAGAAGTGGACGAGACGTCAATTCATTTGCATTCTCACAGACATCTTGTCAATCAGGATGGTGCGCAAGAGAACCATATCGACTGTATTCTAATCCAGATGCAATTAACTCCAATTTTAAATCTCAACCAAGTCTCGAACGATTGAACTACTGGCTTGCCCCACCTGGGCTGACACCTTGTTGTAAATCTGAAGCAAATGTTTATACTTTGGAGGTGGAAGAACCATTCTCTGGAAACTACCATTCTTCTGAAGACATAAGTCGAAACTCCATTACCGAAGAGTGTTCCAACTCTGATGTCGACAGCGCATGCGGTACTAGCATCAGTATCACACCACTTTCAGAGACCATAGCCAGTGACGTCGTTGACCTTACAGAATCACTGGACGACAAAGTTAAGCGTTTGATAGCTGAGCGCCATTTTGTCGAGAAGAAAATATCTCGGATCCGTGAAGAAGAACAGTTTTACAATGAGCAGAAACTGCGACTCCACCAAGAACTCTTGGAATATCGCAGGGAACTAGTAATGCGTACTTTAAAAGGATTTCGACTTCGTGTTGAGCAACAAAATGACCAGTTACGAAGATCATTCTGTAAAAACCAAGACATGAAGACTAATTAGGCTAAAACAGGAGTGTGATCCAGTTTCATTCTATTAATTATTTCTTTGTTGTTGTTTTTTTTTTATCCAGGTGTTATTTATTGTACTTGCTACTGTTTGTGAGCGAACTGGACATTGTAAGTGATAAGAATGTAAAAACATGTACAAAAGTTTGTCAATTTCTTAATTTTAGCTAAAGTTTATGTTCAGTGTCGTTTTTATTCGATTATTATTTCATTATTTAATATTTTTGAAGAAAACAGACAATTTTAATTAATTTTTTCGTTGTCTAGAATCTCTGCTGTCCGGAGTATCTTAACAGAAGTTAGAAACCAGATGTTTGTAAGATTGTCAGTACTTGAAATATTTCCGTTTTCAACAGAAGCATTATTATAGAAAAAGAATATGATTAGTATATCTACACCGTGTATCGCACACTCTTAACAATATGGTGGACTAGAGACCAATGTGTCGGGCTGAAGACCGTGGGTCCAAGGTTCAAGACTTGATTTTGCTGAACGAGTTGTGCACTTACAGCTGTAGGTGCATTATAAATGTGACACTCACATACCTTTATTTGGCTCGAAGTATCGGACAAATCCCTCACGGCGGCTGGTGTCCTGGGTTTCTGCCTTCCACCTGGTTGGTGGCTCATACTAGAGAAAGCTTTTCCTGGTTTTATCGTATAGCCCACGTGCGCTAAAATATGCCAATCAAGTTAAACCTCGGATGTCGAGAGAGATAAAACAGCAACAAACGAACTAAAGTATACGATGTATTGTTTTCTATTAGTTACATCATCTAAGTTTTCGTAATAAAATCAGTCAAGTATCACGAAGTATTCCCTTGCTTTCCTGTACTTTTAATTTTTGAATTCCTTTGAAGTGTTTCTGGCTCGTATATTCTTTTTTGTAGGTTTATTTATAAAGCTGCGTTATTGCTCTGGGATGCTGTATCGAGCCCAACCCAGTGGTGGGCTTTACGGATTGCAAAGCCAAGATTCCCCAGTTTGCATCCCATTTAAGCCCAAAACAATAGCAAACGAACCTGATGTTCTGCGCTTTAGGAGTGTTATGTTCTAATATTTAGTCTGGCAAAAGAGAAGTCAAGAAATTGGCGCATAGAGGCTCTGATTGGCTGCTAACCATCTAGTGTATCTGTTCAAAATTAAAGATGGCTTGTGCATATAGCCCTCATGCTGTCATGTCCGATACTCAAAGACAAACAAGACAACTGGGCTGGTAGAAAAATGCATGTTAAATTCACAAATGCTCAGACGATCCTAACGTAATCCGTGCAACTGAACCGAACATATCTCTATTTACAACTGTTCGGGTGTTCGCCCTTTTCGGTAGGTTAAGCGCATGGCAGTCTCAGCTACCTAATGAAGAACATCCTTTGACACCCCACCACCCTCACTCCACTTCCGGTTGTTCAACGGTAAGCTTGGAAACTTGTAAGATAAAAATCAAGGTTCAGTTTCTGTTGTGGGCACAGCACAGACAGCCCATTGTGCACCTTAAATGAATCATTTCAGAACCTCATTATGAGCAAGTAACAGAGTGTGTGTATGTATATGGATGATGTATTTCTTGTTTGTACATTTTAAACGTACAGAGCCTATTAACATTTTACGCTCGTGCACTAAGTCTTTAAGTGTATTAAAACGTTCATCCCACTAGGAGGTATTTGAACTTTATTCACGGGTTGAAGTTAGAAAATGTTTGTTTATAAACGTCGGCTACTAGTGCGTATCGAAACCCAGTTTTTTTGCGTTATTAGCTACAAGGTAGCAGTTAGTAAGAAAGACAAGATGCGATTTTTCAACTGATATATTAATACCGGTATGTTTCTTCTCAGAGTGATGTTATCGATGTTTAAAGTAGTTTTTGTGGTTCGAACGACGTTACTTTATGTCAACTTCCTGTTTGTATGTTAATAAAGTCTGTACTTTCCCATTTAAGCTGCTTGTTGATTACTGTTACGTATCTTGTTATGGCAAAACGTTAAGTCTTACTTGTTTTATATCACAAATAGAAGTGTGGTGTATGTTGGGTTAGTTTTGAAGACACATGCACGTTGCGTTACATATCCAAGAAGTGTGGTGTATGCTGGGCTAGTTTTGAAGACATACGCACGTTGCGTTACATATCATTTACGAGTACAGTGACGCAGACGGTAACTCTCAAAGCTTATGGAGATCAAATCCGGGTTTCAATGCAACAGGGTATCCCACTGTATAGGTTTGACTGAACAAAGAAAGAATGAAATGTGATCGATATGTGGTTCATACCAAATTATATTTTACGTTTTTTATGGTTTTATACAAAGTGAACGCTTAACTATAAATGACATTTCGTACACGGAAACGATTTGTTTGTTTATATTTAAGGGCAGAGCAACACACAGAGGGCTATCTGTGCTCTGCTTACAACGAGTATCGAAACGAGTGTGGGCGGAAACGAAGACGATAATAAAACTAATCTGAACTGTATTCAAGGACTACCCCTGAATATAATATTAATTACATAATTATTGCAGAATTATTATGCGGCAATTATGTGATATATGAATTTTATAAATTATTTTAGATAAATTATAGCTGACCCCTGAAGGAGGAACGTTAACAGTCGGGAAGTGCGCGGGTTTATTTAATTTTGTAAGGATCGATGTGGTTTCATTTGTTTGGAAATAAACACAAAGCAACACAATGGGCTTCTGTGCTCTGCCCATCACGGGTATCAAAACCCGTTTTCTAGCGGTATGAGTACGCAGTCATCTTGCTGTGCCTCTTGGGGGGTAGTGCGGATAGAAGAGCCGGTGTTTCTACTGAAGTAATGTTGAATATTTTACGCACTTCCAGGTAATTCGTTTCCGCCCCAAGTGTGTCTCAGCTGCAAGAGTTTGGGTGTCAAAACGCTGAACACCGAGTTTTGATACCCATGGTAGGTACAATACAGATGACCCATTGTGTTTAGCAGTAAACAGATACTTCCAGACACGACCACCCTATAAAAGTGTCGGTTAGTCTTGAAATTTGGTTCAGAGCGTTGGTGTCGGTAGTTCACAGGTAAGGGCTGTTCTGTATCAGTGTGAGGCACCTTATCGATTGTAAATTCCAATTCCTCGTATGTTAACGTATCTAGTTTTTGGTCTTAACATTCTTATCAACAGTCAAATATCTATAAAAGTGCTCACCAGGCTGCGTTATTATTCAAAAATTCGTGGTTTATTAAAATTATATTTTACGTGTTTCATTCCAACGTGTAACAGAAACTGGTATAAATTTAAATTTAAGCTCTTATTTGAATTAAGGTTTTGGAACTACGTTACTACATGTTTACTTTAATGTTTTAACTGTTACCATAACGTAGTTGTTGTCGTAAGTATTTGTTTAAATTTAAATTTTCTTTTTTGAATTTTTTGCAAAGCTACACGAGAGCTATAATGCGCTAGCTGTTACCTAAGTTTTGTCGTAAGATTTGAGAGAAGGCAGCTAGTCATCACCACCCACCGTTAACTCTTGGGCTACTCTTTTACCAATGAATAGTGGGACTGACAGCCACATTATAACGCCCCCACGACTGAAAGGGCGAGCATGTTTGGTGCGACGGGGATTCGAGCCCGCGACCCTAGGATTACGAGTCGAGTTCCTTAACCACCTGGCCAGGCCGGGCCTTGTAAGTCTTTAAACTTGATCTTTTTCTGAAGGTAAAACATTGAGTCTCAACAACATTGTCGTTGGAACCTTCTTATTTATAATTTTTCTATTTTTTCTTGTTGAACTTTCTTTTTTTTTCAGTTGTTGTATGTGAATAAATGTATGGGTTGTTGATTGAATACTTTGTGTTTTATTTACTTTTCTATTTAAAGAGGCCCAGCGTGGCCAGGTGGTTAAGGGACTCGACTCGCTATCCGAGGGTCGCGGGTTCGAATCCCCGTCACAACAAACATACTCGCCCTTTTGGTCGTGGGGACGTTATAATGTGGCTGTCAGTCCCACTATTCATTGGTAAAAGAACAGCCCAAGAGTTGGCGGTGAGTGGTGATGGCTAGCTGCCCTCTCTCTAGTCTTACACTGCAAAAGTAGGGACTGCTAGTGCAGATAGTCCTTGTGTAGCTTTGCGCGAAATTCAAAAACAAACAAACAAATCATTGTAAAGAAAGTTGGGCAGTTCAGGACGTGGTGTCTCACAAACGGTAAAATTTTAGAAGGTGAAATTGCACCAGAGTGTTTTATGTATCGTGGGAATAGAAAAGTATCATAGTGCCCCCACGGGCGATGCTGTTGTTTGTTTCTCATATTGCCGAACAATATAAAGGGTATATTAATTGACCAAATAAAACTGACAAGTGTGCATTAGAATCTTTACGTTTATGGTACCCTTCCGACTGTGTCTAAATTCCCTCTATAACAAAGTGCCCGTAATATAAAAAATAAACCTTATTAACCGTATTACGTTCCTGAATGATAACTCTACCCCATTTTGTTTGGTGTGTGCAGAAAGGGTATTCATGGGTTACATGTTAGCACAACGTCGAGCACGGTGAACAGGAGGTTGGGGGGTGGGGGGGATTTAGCTGTGCTCTTTTATCTTTATTGTTGGTCACAAACTTCACTTCAGAGTTTCAACTGCTGAACATTTCACATTATTATCTATGCTTATTTTACTGTTAATCATTGAAAACAAATCAATAGGTCACCACTTCTGGCATTAGACAGTTACTACGTGACACAGTAGTATGAGAAGAAATATCACACGCACAGAAATACTGACTTACCCTGTTTCGAAAAACAAACAATGTGCAACTAATAAACGTATGTATTCTACAGTGTTTACAACAATAATTCCACAGAATAATAAGATTGTACTTTAAATCTGTGAAAAATATTTATCACAGTATTTGGTTCAAAATCGATCCAATAAACATCGTAAGTGTTTGAATTTAGGTCATTCTTTTGGTGGGATGTTTGGCATACAGAGATAATTGACCGCTTTTTGGAGTGCCCGAGCACAAGATGAAAGACACAAATCCGGAGTATTGAAGATTTATTTGAGTTACAATTAGTAGAGAAAAAGTAAAGAATGAAAATCGAGGTTCTTCACACAGTGAAATGTTTGGACAAAGTATTCTGAAATCCGGTTGAATAGATGGTAAACGCCTCTTGTAAAGACACAAGTATAGAGGAGGATACGAAGACGAAAGGTGGAAGGCTTTCAAAATGTCGTTCTTTATACTTGTGTTTCTACAACAGGCATTTGCAGTTCATTCAACTAAATTTTATTATAGTGAAATGTTACTACAGTAAAAGATGTAATGTTGAAGCATTTCCCAGGAAATATCGTATAGTATACAACATTTGTAAACAACTTTGATCCAGTGTTGTGCATAAGTTCACATACATATAAGGGTTAGGAGATAGGTTGTGACAAGCCACGTACAGGCAGACCATCGACACCTACCGAAAGTACTGCTGAGATAAGTCACGTCATAGCAGAACAAGTTAGCACTAGTGCACATTATGTTATCCAGTGTTTGTACTTATCAATTTTAACTGTCTGTAAGTCAACTTCCTTAATGTTTATAAGTTCCATCATGTTCAAATATTAAATGGATTGGATTTACCCCGTTATAATGATTTTGCTTTACATTACCTGGAAAGACTGAAATTCAATGACCAACATCTGTCATTATCTTAGAAACTGATGAAGCACAGTTCAATCATTCTGGAAGTGCAACTGTATTGTTTGGTTGGAAACTGATTCACATGTAACACTTCCTATACTTCTTGATGTCAAGATTACAGAATCATTCACGTGGTTTCAGAGTTAATGTTTTATTGGATTATATGTTTTTGAAAATCCTTTAGTACATGGACTGCGTTCTTACAGAATCAACGCTGTATGGAACCATGAAATGTCCACAACCAAGATGATAGTTGAGTAAAGAAGTATATTATGTTAATATAATAGTAATAAAGCAAACATCGATTTATAAACATGATGAAATGGCTTATTTTGAAGAGGGAGTACATGCTACGTGAAGAAGACACACCAATCAAAACATGTTTGTTTTTTTAATATTGCGCAAAACTACAGGAGGGCTATCGGTGCTAACCATCCCTAACTTAGCAGTATAAAGCTAGAGGGAAGGAAGCTAGTCATTGTCACCCACCACCAACTCTTGGGCTATTCCTTTATCAACAGATAGCGGGATTGACCGTCATATTAGAATGCCTTCACGGCTGAAATTGTGAGCATGCTTGATGTGACGGAGAATTGAACCTGCGACCCTCAGATTACGACTCTAACGCTCTAACCACCTGACTGACGAGCCTGTCGAAATATGTAGTATGCTCATTATATTTATAAATCGGTGCTTGACAAATTATTGTTAACCATTATTGTTAAGTTGTGAAAATTAAATGTGACACATTACAGTTAGCGTAGAATGATGTCTCATCACTTATTGGTTAAGAGATGAAATACGTCTTGCAGCAACACTTTCGTGACACAAGTGTTTCACGAAAATTTCTTTGTGAATGACTGCTTCGTTCACTAGACCTAATACCAGCCAGATCTGGTTTCTGGAAATATCTGAAATTGCATGACGTACCGTGGAATTCATCACAAGACCGCAGTTGTAATATCCGTTGTCACACTGATGCAATGCATTTTGGATGCTGGAGGAGCACATTTAGAGCAGTTGCTGTGCTGTAATTGGTCCCATATTAGGTCATAGTGAGGCAACTGGTGACAATATGTAGTAAGTACGACTACGATACCTTTAATACCCTGTTAGAGACAACTACATTTGATACTAGCCAAGCATACCTATTGACATGGTTTAAAACAGCTAAGCATCTGATACGAATCAGGCGTACATACTGACATCGTGTAAAGACATCTAAACATCTAGTACGAACTAGGCGTGTCTACTGACATGATATAAATACAGCTATGCATCTGATACAGTTTGATATGTAATGATACTATTTTTATGTTTCATATTTTGTTCGTGTTTACGCATCACCCACTATAATATCTTCATATAAGAACTTAATGTCACAGCTGTTGATGAATTACGATTCAAGTTTTACACATATGTGTAGTATGTTTTAAGTGTATCTTGTTGTGTTGTTTTACTGCTACTATGTTTTAACTGTATAGGTACTTCATTTCAACACAGTTTTCTTAGTTCAACATGTAGCTTCCTTAGTGATATAGCACACAGCATACGTAAGGAAGTCTGTTTAAAATAAAGATTGTACCAATTACAGCTTATTCGATAGAAATAACTTGTATAGTTACGTTTAAAGAAATAAAAATTCACAGGTTATAATTTTTATCGAAAGGTAAAGGTGTAAAAGACATTAAGTATTCTTTGATAGGTTCTTTAGGCAGATTATTCACGATGAGGCTTGATTAAATGGACGGCAACTGCCTCTAGTAGAAATATAAGTACAGAAGACCCGAAGACGAAAGGCGGAAGACTTCGAAATGTCGTCCTCGAAACTTAAAAATACAAGCGCAAAGTTTATCCAGCCCAATCAAACTTAACGAACCTAATACAACAGAAATACAGTTCTTACACAGTTATATTTTTATCACTTCTAAGTGAAACTATATAGTGTTGTTTTAGTCACCTAAAAGAGATATACTAACAATAAGTTGCATTTTCTCGCACGGTTTGGTTCAAGCCTGGCATGGCCAAGTAGTTTAGGCACTGGACTCGTAATTCGAGGGTCGTGGATTTGAATCCTCGGCACCCTACCCATACTCGTCCTATCAGCCGTGGTGGCGTTATAATGTGGTTGTCAGTCCCACTAGTCCCACTATTCTGTAAGGTAGAGGGAAGTCATCACCACCCACCGCCAACTCTTGGGCTACTCTTTACCAACGAATAGTGGGATTGACCGTCACATTATACGCGCCCGGCTGGGAGGGTGGTGATGACTAGCTGCGACCCTCGGATTCGAGTCACGTCTTACACTGCCAAATTAGAGAGCCCAAGAGTTGGCGGTGGGTGGCAGATAACCTTCGTGTAGCTTAAATTAGAGACAGCTAGGGCAGATAACCTTCGTGTAGCTTTGCGCGAAATTAAAAAAAAGAAAAACACTTTGGTTTAGTGACACGATAGCGCCATCTGGCGAGGGTTACGTCGGAGCAAAAGCACAACACTCAGTAGGAGAACATCCAACAAGCAATAGTGTAATGTCGAGACAAATTTATCATGATTATTAGATTTAATGATTCACCGGGTTATAAGCATAGCACTTCAGCTTCAAGTAACGTGTAAAACCCGGGAGACAGAAGGTGACCTAGTAACTTGATAATGCGCACGGTTAAAAACATCACATTTATCTTCAAGCGTTTCTTAAGCATTAGGGAACCCTCAATAACAATGGCACTGTTTTTTTGCTTTTTCTAATTTTGCGCAAAGCTACACGAGGGCTATCTGCGGTAGCTATCCCTTGCTTAGCAGTGTAAGACTAGAGGGAAAGCAGCTAGTCTTCACCACCCACCGCCAACTCTTCGACTACTCTTTTACCAACGAAGAGTAGAATTGATCGTCACATTATAACGCCCTCAAGGCTGCAAGGGCGAGCATGTTTCGTGCGACGGGGATTGGAACCCGCGACCCTCGGATTACGAGTCGAGTGTCGTAATTATTAACACTTGTTATGACAGATAAAAAAAGGTAACCTTTTTTTCTGGTGTAGCGCCAGAATTTGGCAGATGGATGACGTCACAATAAAGGTAAATATTTCAAAGGCTAATTTCAATTTTTGTGAATCATTTTTAAACAAAAAAAAATATTCAACACTAATTATTTGAGGCACTTACATTAGAGCCAAACTGAATACGCATATAAGAGTGAGAGAAAACACGCAAATTAGTTTCTTATAAATTAAACAGTAAGGAAAAAACAACAACTACGTATATAAAAATAACTAACATTAAAACAACTTTTAAAATCGAATACCTCATGAATTTACTATTTTTATAACCACCTGACCAGGCCGAGCCTATCACGGCACTTGAAATTCTTTGACTCAGAATTAGAGTAAATTAATCTATGAGACTTTTCACCCCTTTTTATTTAGCAGTATATTTGTGCGCCAGCCTGAGGTGCACGTTGAATTTTTTTACTCATCGGAATTTTTGCCAGCCTACCCTCAAACTGAATTATTTTTAGGCAGGTTTAGAGTAAATTAATTTGTGAGATCTTGAGCGTGGTGAGACAGATGAATTGGAAAAACTGTACTAACTTTTTGTTTTGAGATTTATATAACATTCTGTGTGAAGTTGTCACCTGGAGTTTCTAGTAGGGGGCCACACGGAATAAATTTATGTAAAACTTTCCTAGGTGGCAGGTGCGTGGACGGTTGGCTTATCAAGGCTGGTGTTTGATCAGTCAGACACTTATCTACACTTCAAAAGATAAGCTGAAAAATTGCTTTTGTCAAGTTTTACGTATTTATATTCATATATATATATATATATGTACGTCTTAACGATTGTGGGACTGTTCTCTAGTGAATTGAATTTAGTGCGTTTCCATTTTATATAAACATTTGCAACAAATAAAGCTTAAACAACATTACGCGTTTTGTTTGTTTGTTTGCAATCAAATTGAATTATTGTCCATTATCGTTAGTTCTTATAAGACTCGGAGAGCAGGTGAAGTAGCCGTATTATACAGTTCAGAAGTAAGTTATGCCAGAACGACTGAATTAACATGCATACTAATTACAGCACGTGTTTCTCCTGAGTTAGTAATCAGTCGTTCTTTAGAACTTCTAAAGAACATCTGGCATAACATTAAAAAAACTAAACATTAAGTTTTTGAAGCTTTTCATTTCAGTGCCAGATGTTCTTCTAAAAGTGTATTTGCTACGTGAAACTGCGGCCGATAATGGAATATAAAAGTTTGCTTATTTGCATCTTAGAACAGCTGGTATGAGTATTAACATTTTTATTGATAAAGAGAGAACAACGTTTCGACCTCCCTAGGTCATCTTCAGGTTAAGAAATGTTCTTTCCTTATCAATAAGGGCCCGGCATGGCCAGGTGGTTAAGGCACTCGACTCGTAATCCGAGGGTCGCGATTTCGAAACATGCTCGATTTCAGCCGTAGGATCGTTATAATGTTTCGGTCAATCCCACTATTCGTTGGTAAAAGAGTAGCCCAAGAGTTGGCAGTGGGTGGTGATTACTAGCTACCTTTCCCCTAGCCTTACACAGCTAAATAAGTCCGGCTTGCGCAGATAGCCCTCGAGTAGCTTTGCGCGAAATCACAAAACAAAAACAAACAAACAACTAAACCTTATCAATAAAAGTGTTAATACCCATACCAGTCGTTCTGAGATACATATTTATTTCAAGTGGGTTTCGTGTCATCAAGAAAGACTGCTTATTTGTTGTTTATTTAACAACTGGTGAACTGAAAGCATGAATTTGAAGACTGTGAAAACCAACAACATGTGTGAAGATCAAAACTACCAAATTAATCAAAACCTGTTTTTAAATAGATTCGCTTATTCTGTGATGGGAATTTAACCCAATCTCAAAGAATTTAATAATAGTGATTACGTTTTATATCCAACACAATATAAGAGGCGCTCATAGTGCATGTTTGTTCAACACAGGTATGTTGTAGTAACAATGGAATACTAAGTAGTAGTTGGAAGATGTATTAATATTTGAGTAATGGAAATTTGTTCCAGAAGGGTGCGTCACCATCGAATTACAAGTGAACAATATTTACACGATTAAAAACAAACAATATATCACGTAAAATTTTACAAGCAGTTTGCTTGTAAATCTTATGATAAAAGTTATTTTCACTTAAGAATTAATTAATAAATAAAAATTATTTTCACTTCGGAAACTATTAATAAAGGTAAAAATAAATTACACTTATGAATTAATTAATAAAGGTGAAACTCAATTTCTCTTCGTTAGTTGGAAATGTCCTCTAGTGGCATAGCGATATGTTTTTGACTCGGACCACTAAAAATTGGGTTTCTATACCCGTGGTGGGCATAGCACAGATAGTCCATTGTGTAGCTTTGAGCTTAATTCCAAACGAACATGCCCCGGCATGGCTAAGCGTGTTAAGGCGTGCGACTCGTAATTTGAGGGTCGCGGGTTCGCATCCCCGTCGCGCCAAACATGCTCACTCTTTCAGCCATGGGGGCGTTATAATGTGACGGTCAATCACATTAGGCTAGCACAGATAGCCATCGAGTAGCTTTGTGCGAAATTCAAAAACAAGCAAACAAAAACAAACAAACCAAACAAACACACACTTCGAAATACTTAATAAAGATAAAAGCTAGTTTTACATCCGAATAAATTAAAAACTATAAAGATTTATTTCACATCGAAATAAACGAACCGTTGACTCTCGGAGATTCTGTTATTTATTTGTATTCAGGTCAGTTTTCTTCATATAATCTTAAAGCTGTTCTCAAATATAACATGTTTCGTTTCTTGGCAATAGTCTTCCGCTAGGACTGCCTGGTATGGCCAGGTGGTTAAGACACTCGACTCGTATTCCAAGGGTTCGAATCCCCGTCACATGAAAGATGGTAGCCCTTTCAGCCGTGGGGGCGTTATAAGGTAACAGTCAATCCCACTATTCGTTGGTAAAAGAGTAGCCCAAGATTTGGCGGTGGGTGGTGATGACTAGCTGCCTTCCCTTTAGTCTTACACTGTTGAATTAGGGACGGCTTGCGCAGATAGTCCTCGAGTAGCTTTGCGCGATATTCAAAACAAACCAAACTCCTCAGTGGACACAGTAGATAGCCCGATGTTGCTTTGTTATAAGAAAACGCGCACACACGCCCCTTGAGGTATATTCAAAATTTTAAGGGATCTTATTCATATTGCTCTTAATAAACGACGTTTCTACAACAACATTTGTTTAAATTCTTTGAAAGCCCGTACTGAAAATCAAAAGAACAATATGCAAAACCAAAACTTTAACCAAGAAGTCATTTATAAAATTAAGTGTAAATCATGTAATCACTTTCATGTAGGCGAAAGGAGGTGAGACGAGAACAACAGTGAAGTGTGAAAGATCATGTTTTGTTTGTTTTTGATCTCTTAGTTCATGTCATACCTGAGAACAAATGTAAGATTATCCATTGTGAAAATGGCGCGAACTCTATTAACCAACGTAGTTCTGCTTGTTGGATTTTATTGGATTTCGCGCAATGCTTTTCGATAGATGTTTGATCGTGCCGTTCATGATGTCAAAGTGATAGAAAAGAGGAAGGATAATTCGTCAAACCACCAACTCTTGGACCCCTCTTTACCGATTAAATGTGAGATTGGCTACAAAATTATCGACAGGAAGACAAGTACTGTAACAACCAGATTGAACCAGGCCTGTTTAAGTGCAGAACAAAAAGTTGAAATATTTCTTTCACAGAAATAATCTACGAAGTTTGTTTTTCATTGCAGTTTATAAGAGAAATAAAAAAGAGAAAGTAGAAGAAGCACGACTTTCTTTCAGAGTAGTAAATTCTAGCCCCCCAACCCACCAGTGGCTATGGGGTTATAATGCTAAAACATGTGATGGGAACAGCAGGTTATGTCATTGCGTAATTTTGCGATTAACAACAGACAATAAATTCTAAAATTGTAATTTTGTGTACTTTTCGTAGCTGGCTCGGCATGGCCAGGAAGGTTAAGTCGTTCGATTCGTAATCTGAGGGTTGCGGATTCGAATCCCGGTCGCACCAAACATATTCGCCCTTTCAGCCGTGGGGACGTTATAATGTAACGTTCAATCCCATTATTTGTTGGTAAAAGAGTAACTCAAGAGTTGGCGGTGGGTGGTGATGACTAGCTGCCTTCCCTTTAGTCTTACACTGCTAAATTAGGGACGGTTAACGCAGATAGTCGTCGAGTACTTTTGCGCGAAATTAAAAAACAAACACCTTTTTCTACCGCCATTTAGTTGCAGATGTTATAGTTACCCAAATTAAATTGGTAACTGAAGTGTTAGTAACTGGTATTTAAAATAAAGCTTACTGTAAATCGTAAACAGATCAAAGAATACTTTGTGATTAATCTTGTTTTTACTTCAAGCAATTTATTTACTTGGTGAACAATGAGAATAAAGTTTTGGTATACATTATTTACCTGAGAGCCAACATTTCTATTGCACATTGCTATATCACTAGGAACACTAACTATATTGTACTAATTTATATTATTAGAATTTAATGGATTTATTAAATTCAAATTTTACGCGCTTAGCTTCAGGTGTCAGGATAATATTAAATAATTGTGAGATTTTAGTGTTCATATTTGTTAACAGATGGCAACAGTAGTTGCTTAGTAAGATTATTTTTATTATTCAAACTTTTACGTGCAAAACCTATAAACTATATTACCAAACAACCTTTTCAGGTGCATCGAAGGATTTTAATAAATATATCATCTATAGAGACATAACCAACTAGACGTTACATGTATCGAACAGATAAATATGCAAGTGCATTCTCTGTGTTGAAAAATTAAAATTCGAGAACAATTCTGGATAACCCAGGTTTTTTAATAGTATAATATGTTGAACAAATTAATTAAATTAGAAGGTGCAAAACAACAACAGCAACCGGAAAAAACATTAGATATAATTTACTAAGTAAAAATACATTAACGTGTAGGAAGTAAGGAATTGCGTGTGTGTGTTTTATATAGCAAAGCCACATCACGTTATCTGCTGTGCCTACCAAAAGGAATCGAACCCTGTGTTTTAGGGTTGTACCTCTGCAGATATACCGCCATCTCTCCGGGAGAGAATGAGGAATTTTAATTACCAATGAATACAGAGTTTCAAAAGGTTTGTAATGGAACTTTAAGTTGTTTTGAATATGAGAACGATTGAATATTAATTCCGTTTCATGCCGTAGGATGTCGCTAGTTGTATTTATATGATGCTCAGCTTTTTTCTGTGGTTTTTCTAATTTAATCTTCATATTTTTAGCAGTCTGGTCATTATAGATTTTTGGGACATCAACATCAAATGTCGTAAACACTACTTATCAAAAACAGCATAGTGGTCTTTAACTGAGGGCAAATGATTGGTTTTTACTTATATATATTTCGGAAATAATTTACTCACTTATGATTTAAATACGGAAGACAAGTTTATATTTGGTTTGGATGAATGAGGTTAATTTGTCACTTCTTCGAATACCTGTCGATTGTTTTGTTATATTATTCCCTATTCGTTACAATAGTTCTAATAATTTTAACATCCTGTTAAGAAAACAGTCAGAAGAACAAACTTTAAGAGCCATATATATATCTTTGTTTAGCCTTCGGAAAACTGTTAAGTCAGCTTGACATTAAAAACATCTATCGTTGCACCGAAACCGTTTCAAAATAATCTGACTTTATTTTGTTGGTTTGTTTTCTGTTGTTACGCGCAAAGACCATCTGTACCATGCTCACCGTTGGGATTGAAACAATATTTTTAACGTGTTAAACTCTCAGAGCTACTCTTTTATGCAAATAAAGATTTAGAAACAATTTCTACAATTGCCCTTTATCGTATTTTGTAATAATTTCATTGTTTGCACGTTGCCCTTTATCGTATTTTGTGATAATTTCATCGTTTGCACGTTGCTCTTTATCGTATTTTGTGATAATTTCATTGTTTGCACGTTGCTCTTTGCCATATTTTGTGATAATTTAATTGTTTGCACGTTGCCCTTTACCGTATTTTGCAATAATTTCGTTGTTTGCATGACTACGTTACTTAACTTAACTAGAGTTTTCCAGCTTCTATAGCTTGCTAAAAAAAACATATGTCATGTCTATCAATTATACCACCATATTATACTGACGAATGGTATTCTGGGAAATACCTTATTCGTCAACCTTATAAGTGTCGGTTTGTAAATCTACACTTTGTTGTTCAGTGGTTAAAGGTGTGTTGTATTTTTGTAAGGTATGTTTTACTGTATAAGGTATCTAATAATTTTAGAAACCTACTGATAAACTTTGCAGTGAAAAACCATTTAAGACAGTTTGTTTGCAATTAAACACAAAGCTATCTGTGCTCTGCACACTACGGGTATCGAAACCCGGTTTTTAATGGTGTAAGTTTGCAGACATACCGCTGTGCCACTAGGGGGCTATTTTTTTAAATATAACTCTCCCAAATGTAATAGACACTGTAATTTTCACGACAAAAAATAAGCGTCAAATTTGCCTTATTCCCACTAACAATACGCGCTTAGACTGTGGCGGCATCACGGTTAATTTAAGCATCATTTAACAACAAGAATGTTAGCGTCTTATAATATTTAATTGTGTTTTCACAGTAATGTTCGCTTCTCTCTCTCTATCTTTTTCTTTCTTAGCAATCGCGGCCAATAAACAAGCGCTGCCAGAATGTTAGAGAAGGTTTCATCGAAAACGATTTGTAGTCTTGTGAACATCAGTGTAGCGATAACTAGTCTTGTGAACATCAGTGTAGAGATAACTAGTCTTGTGAACATCAGTGTAGCGATAACTAGTCTTGTGAACATCAGTGTAGCTATAACTAGTCTTGTGAAAATCAGTGTAGCGATAACTAGTCTTGTGAACATCAGTGTAGCGATAACTAGTCTTGTGAACATCAGTGTAGCTATAACTAGTCTTGTGAACATCAGTGTAGCGATAACTAGTCTTGTGAACATCAGTGTAGCGATAACTAGTCTTGTGAACATCAGTGTAGAGATAACTAGTCTTGTGAACATCAGTGTAGCGATAACTAGTCTTGTGAACATCAGTGTAGCTATAACTAGTCTTGTGAACATCAGTGTAGCGATAACTAGTCTTGTGAATATCAGTGTAGCTATAACTAGTCTTGTGAACATCAGTGTAGAGATAACTAGTCTTGTGAACATCAGTGTAGCGATAACTAGTCTTGTGAACATCAGTGTATCTATAACTAGTCTTGTGAATACCAGTGTAGCGATAACTAGTCTTGTGAATACCAGTGTAGCGATAACTAGTCTTGTGAACATCAGTGTATCTATAACTAGTCTTGTGAACGTCAGTGTAGCGATAACTACTCTTGTGAATACCAGTGTAGCGATAACTAGTCTTGTGAACGTCAGTGTAGCGATAACTAGTCTTGTGAACGTTAGTGTAGCGATAACTAGTCTTGTGAACGTTAGTGTAGCGATAACTAGTCTTGTGAATATCAGTGTAGCGATAACTAGTCTTGTGAACATCAGTGTAGCGATAACTAGTCTTGTGAACATCAGTGTAGCGATAACTAGTCTTGTGAATATCAGTGTAGCGATAACTAGTCTTGTGAACATCAGTGTAGCTATAACTAGTCTTTTGAACATCAGTGTAGCGATAACTAGTCTTTTGAACATCAGTGTAGCGATAACTAGTCTTGTGAACATCAGTGTAGCGATAACTAGTCTTGTGAACATCAGTGTAGAGATAACTAGTCTTGTGAACATCAGTGTAGAGATAACTAGTCTTGTGAACATTAGTGTAGCGATAACTAGTCTTGTGAACATCAGTGTAGAGATAACTAGTCTTGTGAACGTCAGTGTAGCGATAACTAGTCTTGCGAACGTCAGTGTAGCGATAACTAGTCTTGGGAACGTCAGTATAGCTATAACTAGTCTTGTGAACATCAGTGTAGCGATAACTAGTCTTGTGAACATCAGTGTAGCGATAACTAGTCTTGTGAACGTCAGTGTAGAGATAACTAGTCTTGTGAACGTCAGTGTAGCGATAACTAGTCTTGTGAACGTCAGTGTAGCGATAACTAGTCTTGTGAACGTCAGTGTAGCGATAACTAGTCTTGTGAACGTCAGTGTAGCTATAACTAGTCTTGTGAACGTCAGTGTAGCGATAACTAGTCTTGTGAACGTCAGTGTAGCGATAACTAGTCTTGTGAACGTCAGTGTAGCGATAACTAGTCTTGTGAACGTCAGTGTAGCGATAACTAGTCTTGTGAACATCAGTGTAGCTATAACTAGTCTTGTGAACATCAGTGTAGCGATAACTAGTCTTGTGAACATCAGTGTAGCGATAACTAGTCTTGTGAACATCAGTGTAGCGATAACGAGTCTTGTGAATATCAGTGTAGCGATAACTAGTCTTGTGAATATCAGTGTAGCTATAACTAGTCTTGTGAATATCAGTGTAGCTATAACTAGTCTTGTGAACATCAGTGTAGCGATAACTAGTCTTGTGAACATCAGTGTAGCTATAACTAGTCTTGTGAACTTCAGTGTAGCGATAACTAGTCTTGTGAACGTCAGTATAGCGATAACTAGTCTTGTATTTCCAGACATTTGTAATTGTAAATAAATCTTAAAAATAATGAGGCTTAACTTCTCAATCACTTTATTTCATAAGTCACGTTTTAAGATACTGAAAACGAAAGAAAACATTTGCCATTTATACCTTCGAAATACAGAAAAGACACGTCGTCGAAACGTAAAGTTTCTAATAAATATATTCATCATACGCTACGCCTGTCGGAAAACACGATCTGGAGTGGCTGTAAGTGAATTAGATAGATTTGTTACCATATATTATACATGTCCAACTTCTACATGGATTTCTTACCGTATATTATACATGTTCCAACTTCTAGACAGATTTGTTACCATATATTATTCACATCCTAACTTCTAAATAGATTTTTAGTGAACAAGAAAATGAGTATTACATTCGAAAGACTACAGGAATTGTGAAATAAAAATTATTAGTAAATTATAAAAAGAATGATACACACCCTCGTTTTGAGCGACATCCTGATACGAGCGCCCCCAAACCCTTTGATTATCCATTAGGGAGCCTCAGTATAAAAATATGCACATCAATTTTTATTTTGTCTGACTCTTTACACACATATTTATATATGTTTTCATGTAATCCTGTGTATTCAGTTCAGAAGGCCCCTAAAACACTTTAACCTCATACATGTGTTCAAATTTGAAATTTCCAAAAATCTGAATTGACATCATTGTTGTAAATGATTTCTTACAGTTTATGGTTTAAAACCTATTAGCCCCCAATTTTGGTGTCTTTTATGATTCCTTTCACATTTTCTTATTTGTGGATATTAGGTCGAGAATCTTCATGCAACAATTATGGAAGAGACTCAGAAATCGAGTTGATAAAAAGACAGGTGTAAACAAGAATGACTATATGGTTCATGTGCTTGGGTGTTTGACTTTGTGCAAAGATACAAGAAGGCTATTTGCGTTAGTTGTACCTAATAAGCGACAGATTAGAGGGATGGCAGCTACTCATCACTACCCCTCTTGTCTGACCGAACAGTGGGATCTGGTCACCACTCCTATAACACACTCACGGCTTCTATGTGGGGAGCCCGACTTATCTCTGTGACAACGGGACACAAATTTGGATCCACGGATTTACCGTCTAGCGTGCTAACTACTGGGTCGCTAGGTATGCATGATGGTATCGTAAAAGGTGTAACTCCAGTTGAAAATATCAAACTATTAGCGAGCCACTGTCGCTATCTACTATCTAGTGAAACCACAGCCAAGGGAACGGGCTTGGAGAAATCAGCGATTTATAATGCAAGTGATGTTTTAAAGATACCTTTCTGTTGGTTAACGACAAACTTTTAATTTCAGGATTGGTGATGTTAAGACCCAGAATAAAGCATTCTCTGTTTGGTTTGTTTGTTCTGAATTTCGCGCAAAGCTACACGAGGGCTATCTGCGCTTTTTCTTTTTGTACGTACGAATATGGAATTACATTCTATGATATATATGAATAAATCACGCTTTAATAAAGTAATGGACGACGTGTACCTAGAAATTACAAGTTACACTATCCGGAAATTGTGTTACCTCGTGCATTCTATAGTGAATGTCTATTCAAAGTATGGCCCAGCATGGCTAGGTGGGTTAAGGCGTTCGATTCGTAATCCGAGGGCCGCGGGTTCGAATTCCCATTGCACCAAACATGCTCGCCCTTTCAGCCGTGGGGGAGTTATAATGTGACGGTTAATCCCACTATTCGTTGGTAAAAGAGTAGCCCAAGAGTTGGCGGTGCGTAGTGATGACTAGCTGCCTTCTCTCTGGTCTTACACTGCAAAAGTAGGGACTGCTAGCGCAAATAGCTCTCGTGTAGCTTTGCGCGAAATTCAAAAACAAACAAACAAGCTATGAACAGTTACCTTTTGCGTAGGTTTGCACGAAATTTTTGAAGCAAAGAAACTTATTTAATAATATTAAAAACTAGACGTTTTAAATATTTATAATGAGATCTTTTTAAACCAGATGAAATGAAAATTATTTTTGGTCTAAGGCAGAGGGAGTCCACCAGTTTAAACAAAATTTATCAAAATGGGATGTATCGATTAGACCCCTCCAAGTGGCACAGCAATGTGTCTACCATCGTGTAGCTTTGCGCGAAATTAAAAAAACAAACAAACAAAACAAACTATTCAAAGTAACCAACTGCAGTAGAGGTTCAAGGTTCCTGTCCCCAAAACACCAATGAATAATGTGTTCCCAGAAGACATTCTGTTTGTACTATAAACCACTAAGTTGGATAAAATATATTTTTCTCACTTGACAAAGGAAGTACATTATGCTAATATAATAATACGTGGTGAAACAACGATTTATAAACACATTACAGTAATTAGACTAATATAATAGCATGTAGTTGAACAACTATTTATACGAAGATTATGCTAATATAATAATAATAATACGTATACAACAGGAGAACGTTACCGATAGTGGAACATGTCACATGTTTCCACAGAACAATATACTGTCATCATCAGATCAATGTATCGTTGTTTGGCTACATATTGTTATATTTTTGTCATTCTTAAATAAGAGAGAAAATGTTTGGTGAGTGTTATATTAATCATAACCGCTGATAAGAAAAATCTAACATACTTATTTGTAAAAAAACACACAAAAAACTCCCTGCTGGAGATAAGATTAGAAAGGAAATAGGTTAAATTTCAATTGTTTTCACTCTTAGAGTTGTCCCCCACTGGTACGGAGGTAAGTCTATGGATTTATATCGCTAAAATCAAGGGCTCGATTCCCCTCGTTGGACTTCGCAGATAGCCTAATGTGGCTTTGCTATAAGAAAAACACACACACACACTCAGAGTTCGAGAACAGTTACCTTAGAAATGAGCCTTTTTACTAGTCTAAAATGGTCTTCATATACAACAAGGGTTAGATTAATATCAAAGTTCGGTTGTTTTTATTATTGTTGTCTGATAACTGATCTCTTGACAACTGTTACGTCATTCGTGACATAAATAAAAAGGTTTAATAAAACAGTAGAAATTACTTAGGATAATAGTTGATGATGGCTTTCATGAGTTGTCTGTTTTTGAAGAATCCGGCATGGCCAAATGTGTTAAGGCGTTCGACTCGTAATGCGAGGGTTGCGGGTTCAAATCCCGGTCGCACCAAACATGCTCGCACTTTCAGCCGTGGGGGCGTTATATAATGTGACGGTCAATCCCACTATTCGTTGGTAAAAGAGTAGCCCAGTAGTTGGCTGTGGGTGGTGATGACTAGCTGCCTTCCCTCTTGTCTTACACTGCTAAATTAGGGACGGCTAGCGCAGATAGCCCTCGAGTAGCTTTATGTGAAATTGAAAACAAACTGTTTCTGAAAACAAAACTGACAAAAAAAACAACAACAAGAAAAAGATAAAAATATACCCATGAAATAATTACACTATGTAATACAATTTTATTTTTCTTGGATAGCATATGTTATTTCATAATTGTTTATGTTGTAAAAGTACAGAAAATGACCATTATTCCCTTTAAACATTTCTTTTGTGACCTGGATAATGAAATTTAGAAATTAACCTATTTTGTATGTGAAAACCGGCAAATTTACACATTTTCATTTACATAAGGTCTGAATAAAACAACATGTGGATCAAGATTTACATGTATTTACACTAAAGTTATACAAAAATGAACAAAAACGTTTAGAAGTGAGTAGTTTTTCGAGACTTGTGACTGTAATGTAAATCACTTTCACGTGTCAGCCCCCAAATATAGTCTCCCATCATGTTTTCATTATACGATCCTAGGTTACAAAAGCAAAGTTTGAAGAGGAAAATAGGTCTTTTCCATTTACTTTAGGCATAAGCAATTGGGAAATAACACTTTCTGATCAGGAACAAGGAAAAGTAAAAATCTTGTTACGTAGTGTAATCAAATGTTTGCTGGAAAGTAACTAATTAACTCAGTTGTGCCTCCCGTTAGTACAGCGGTAAATCTACGGATTCCTCTTGGTGGGCTCAGTAGATAACCTGATGTGGCTTTGCTATAAGAAAACACACACTTTACTCAGTTGAAAGAAAAAATAAAATAAGAGACAACCAATAAAAAAACATGTTTATACATTTACTGGTCCATATAAAGAATAATAAATTATCCTACATTTTGTGTGACGAATCATGTTTCTTTTCAACAAATAAACCTTCCTTATATTTTTGAGAAACTTACGTACACTCAGTGACGAAGAACACTGGAAACGTATGACGTCATTAAACTGTTGAGGATTGAGTGTTAAATCAAAATTAGTGAAATATAACCTAACCCTAAAGTTAACATTCATATCAGTGGACTTCTTTTCATGTCGTAAACTACCAATGGTGTTCGTATGTTATAACGAACTCAGTAGGCTTATGTTTTTAAGGTCAGTGATAAAATAAAGAACTGTGAGAAATCATTTATGTAATGTTTACATGGTAACTGTGTATTTGTACCTGGTAAATGTGCTTACCTAGAAAGTATGTTTAGTTTATGAGCACACTTACCTGGTAACTGTGTACACTTTGTGTGTTTACATGATAACTGTTCATACCTATTGTGTTTACCTGGAAACTGTGAATATCTGGTATTCAAGTAAAAATTGTATATGTACGTAAAGTCAAAAATAAAATATATGAATCAGAAGAAATTATTAAATAATTCATGAAAAAACAAATAACATAGTTAAATGGTTGTTTTTTATTTTAATGCTCTTTTTATCACATAGAATCGAACCACAAACTTTATCATTATAAACCCACAATTTTATATCTATATTTTTATATACAGAAGTTAAGTACGTTATATCAAAACGATTTTAGATGCTAAGAACGTGTATCTTTATAACAGCTAAGTACTAGGCATATCATTCTTTATTTTGCTTTTCATAAGCCATCTTATATGAGAACAACGGTTTACCAGCATTCATTGCAATGGTCCTTTCGGACAGAAATCAACAGTTGCTGCGTCCACTCACTTAACTGACATATCGTCGAATGGAATAACATCAATATTTGTTTCGTTCTCCACCTGCATGAGCAATGCCGGGTCGAACAGATATTTCTTGGAATTGACTTTGTGTGAGCGTCCTCGTGTTGTTTACCTTTCCTGATTATGTTGCTTCTGTTGCCTGGAGCATGTGGACGACTTTTGTTAATTACTGTGCTGTATTCGTGAATGCTCACCTCTTACAAGATGTCGAATTTTGTTTATCACTGCTTGAGTATAATTTATTGTAGGTCTCTTTTTGGATGGTCCTGGAGTCCAACACTAATTCATTTTGCGGCACCACAAAGTATAAAGGATATCTTCATCTTGATCTTGTTTAGTTTTACACATTTGGACATGTTGTGCATCAGTATGCACATTTGGTTCTACGATGAGAGTTTCGATTTTGTGAGCATGTTTCTTGCATTTTTGTACTGTTTAATAAAATACGGAGAGCAGATTATATTTCTATAGCTATCGAGTTTGTAGATTTTCAATAATTCGAATTCATCAAATTATCAGAGTAACTTATCCTAAACTGGCAGTCGATAATCTTTCAGGTCGTCACCAAAGTCAGAACATCAGATCGCGACCCAAATTAGAACAAACACAATATAAAATCGTGACCTCAGTCAAAACACATTATGAGGTTGTGGTCCAAGTCAGTATACAATATCAGACTATGATTCAAGTCAGAACACAGTATAAGGTTATGACCCCAATCAGAACACATGATCAGGTTGTGACTCAACTCATAACACAGTGTCAGATTATGATCCAGGTTGGAGCACAGCATCATATCGTGACCCAAATCAAATATTATGTTAGGTCGTGACCCAAATTAAAACATCGAGTCAGGTCGTGACCGAAGTCAAAACACGTGTCGTTCTTATCAAAAGGTTTTGGTTTGTTTTGAATTTCGCGCAAAGCTACACGAGGGCTATCTGCGTAAGCCGTCCCTAATTTAGCAGTGTAAGACTAGAGGGAAGACAGCTAGTCATCACCACCCACCTCCAACTCTTGGGCTATTCTTTTACCAACGAATAGTGAGCTTGACCGTCACATTATAATGCCCCCACGACTGAAAGGGCGAGCATGTTTGGTTGGACAGGAATACGAACTTGCGACCCGGTGATTACCAGACCTAATTGTATGTTTAATTTACATTATACGAATCGGAGCCTTGGATTTTGATATTGTAAATGTCTACCCAAATTTTAGAACAACATAGTAGAAATTATTCGGGTTTTAACTGTTTGTATATATATATATAAAAAAGTTGGGTTTATTTCAAAGAAGTCGTTGGATAATCCTCTTATCATGCATGTTTCTTAGTAAATCAGCGGTATGTTATTGCGAACTTACAGCACTAAAAACTGGGTTTTGATACTCGTAGTTGTCACAGCAGAGATAGCCCGTTGTATAGCTCTGTGCTTAATTACACATTTTCTCTTTATTAATGGCCGATCTTGACCTAGTGGTAGCCGTGCTTAAACATGAATCCAAGGGTCCGTAGATCGCTTCCAGTTGCAATAGAGTCACTTTAGGGATGTGGGTGCATTATAAGAATGACTGTCAAATCCCACTATTCGATGAAAGTAGCCTAAGAATTGGTGGCGAGTGCTGTTTATCAGATACATTCCCTGTTAGTCTATAAGAATACAGGCATTTTTATGTTGTTTTTGGGGAAACATGGCAAACTTGAAATGGAAAATATTATATCTTTCTCTACACGTAAACAACTGAATATTTACGATGCTCAAAATTCTTTACAAGTATCATTTTAAATCGCGTTTTACTTGCTAAATGTCCACTTTCCATGTTCAACTTACTAATTCTTGCTTGGTTGATATAAACGAAACCAAAACCACAACACAACAACAAACAAAAACGTTATAAAGTTTTGAAACGTTCAGTATTTAGGACAGAGTTTAAGATTTATAAATATAGCGTTTGAGCAACATTAATTATGAGAACATTAGTATAGAAATCATAAATGCATCTCTCATAAAGCCTACGATAATGTTAACAGTTCGTTCTCAAGTTGTTTCTAGCAAATATAGTAGTTTACATAACCTGAAAATATTAAAGGGTGTTTCGAAAAGGCAAAGGAAAGAAAACTGTTTATTATCCTAACCAACAAATCAGTCTTCAGTTGAATTATTAAAATTATTGAATGTATAATAGGAATGGTAATGTGAGCTCCTTTAAAAACAAAACAACGAATATTGTTCTGGGAAAAAGTCCGCGTGATCACGGCTAGACTAGTACGAGGCAAGTTAGGTAGGAGTAATTATTTTCAGGTTAACATTCCACTGTTTACTGAACATTCATAAATAATTCACGTTTCTATGAAACTCGGGTAGCCTTCCGAAATGCACTTATTGATGTACTTGCATGTTCAGTCAACTTTCTTGAAACATTAAAATTATTGATTTAAAATACGGAAATGACCTTAGAAATGTAGTATGTCTTTCTTGTTTGCTGAACAGAAAGAAGGAAATCGAAATAGAACACCCGCCGCCAACTTTTGGCTTGTTAATTGTCCAAAAATAGGGGAATTGGCCTTCACATTATATAATGCCCAAATATCTTCGGCACCGGGTTTCGACATTACAACCCGAGTATCTAGCCATGTTGTGTTTGTTTTGAATTTCGCGCAAAGCTACACGAGGGCTATTTGCGCTAGCCGTCCCTAATTTAGCAGTGTAAGACTACTAGAGGGATGGCAGCTAGTTATCACCACCCACCGTTAACACTTAGGCTACTCTTTTACCAATGAATAGTGGGATTGACCGTCAAATTATAACGCACCCACAGCTGAAAGGGCGAGCATGTTTGGTATGATGGGGATTCGAACCCGCGACCCTCAGATTACGAGTCGAGTGCCTTAAGCACCTGGCCTTGCCGAACCTACCTTACAAAAGGACCAATCACAACAGTTGTAATTAACTCATACTGACCACTCAACAGTTATAATTTATAGAGTAATGACCACTCACAACAGCTGTATTTTACTAACCACTCGCAACAGCTAACAGTCTTACGTTATGATTATGATTTATTTCAGTAATATTCTTATTGCGCAATAAATACGTTTCAGTGTTTATGTGGCTATTAAAACGCTCAGTATTTAACACTAAACAGAAAGTGTTAGTTAAGGCTTAGGAAATAGTAAGTCATAATTTTCTTTTCAGTGATTTTCAAGCATTTGTCTGTTGCACTGGTTTCAAAGTGTGGTCCACGAATCATTGGTAGTTCGCGAGAATCCTCCTTTTGGTCAATCGGTCCAAAATGCAATGACATTTTAACGAAGTGTAGAGCTCTCCACTTTTCAATCTCTTATTCTGATAACTCAGAGTTCTGACAGATTTTATACACTTAATATACACTGCTGGACAAAATCTGAAGGCCAATGAACACAAAGAAAAAATATGCATTTTGCGTTGTTAGACTCAACCACTTATTTGAGTAGATCTTCGAAAGATGAAAATAAGAAAAGGAAAATAAAAATTAAAAACTTTTTAACATTTAACAGCAAAAATGTGAACACTATGAAATTAGCTTAAATACCAGCTGGTCAAAAGTTTAAGACCATACTAAAACGAAGCGTTAATCGGTAAACACGTAACGAAATTTAGTCATTTGTGTTCAAGCATTAGCGTTATCAACATCTCCCACTGACATCTCCTGTGTAACATTGGGTGAAAACATGGCAAAGACTAAAACGTTGACAGAGTTTGAACGTGGCAAAATTGACGAGATGCAAAAGCAAGGTCTCTCTCAACGTTCCATTGCTGGTGAGATTGCTGTATATATATATAATCAAACTTTAGTACTCTATTTTTCACTGTTTCTTTTTTGAAAATGTCGTTCTGTTTCATTTTTTCTTGCGATAAAGTTACTCGTTCTGTCAATCGGGGGGAACCGAGCTCTGGGATTTAGTATTGTAAGTCCGTAAACTTATTTTTGATGCACTGGGACATTTCATTTATTTGTTTTTAAACACAAAGCTACACAATGGGTTATTTGGGATGTGCTACCTAGGGTATCAAAATCAGATATTTAGTGTTTTAAACCCCAAGCCTTAAAAAATAATTACTCTACACTAAATAAACAAATCTGAAAAACATAAGTGGAAAAATGAAGAACTGAGTATACCTGTAATGTTATTTTTATGTTCAAGCCAGACCGGGCCCTGCCTGCCCCAGCAGTTAGAGTGCTCGACTCTCCCGGTGACGAGTTTAAGTTGGATTAAATCTAAGGTTTCTTCTGAAAATGGTAGCCCAAGATTTGATGGTGGGTGACGTTAAACAGCTGTTCTTAATTAGGAACAGCAAGCACAGATAGCTTTCAAGTAAGTTTGTTCAAAATTCTAAACCATTTTTTTTACAATTCTTAAACTAATTTGGTGTTTCTTTTTTTCTTTGTAGGTAATAATATTGTAAATAATATTACTTGTTCATTAGGTGTTCACAAAGAAGTTAAGAAACGTAATAAAAGTGTTTACCTAAAGTCATGTCACTTATAAAAGTAAGTGGTTTTGAATTCACATAAAACTTTAAGAATGATGGGAAAAACGACTATTATTATGCTCAAGAGTGTGATCCTTCGTACGATGAATGCAAAATGGAGAGAGTTATTATAACATTTAGTACATAAACATATTTTATGTTCTACGCGTATCTTTAAAATGTGGGATATTAATACGAGACAAAATTCCAAAATTTTTAATTATTATCTTTCTTCAAGTACGAACGGTACACGGCGTAGAGGGAGTGGAACACAATAGTATTGCATGTGAACCTCAAAAGGTTTAAATATGCCCCTGTGTACGAAATAGCTTTGGAATACACGTTTGTAACACAAGTAACGCAGCAAAATGTGATTTTAATCACTTTCTTTAAGTCTAAAGTCCCTAAATTTCACCATCCTGTGTTTAACGTGAAGATAACTGCTTAATCTCGTACACATTGCCCAATTATCTTTCTTACTTCTTCAATAATGGCCCGGCATCGCCAAGCGTGTTAAAGCGTGCGACTCGTAATCTGAGGGTCGCGGATTCGCATCCCCGTCGCACCAAACATGCTCGCCCTTTCAGCCGTGGGGGCGTTATAATGTGATGGTCAATCCCACTATTCGTTGGTAAATGATTAGCCCAAGAGTTTGCGGTGGGTGGTGATGACTAGCTGTCTTCCTTCTAATCTTACACTGCTAAATTAGGGACGGCTAGCACAGATAACCCTCGAGTAGTTTTGTGCGAGATTAAAAAAAAACAAAACAAACAAACATTTCTTCAATAAAATACAAAAATAAACACAGAAATTAAAAACTTTTAGACCTATTGATAACTTACAAAATCTGAAATAACTGTACTTAATTTTTAAAAATCGTGTGTAAGGAAATAACTTTCACATCATAAAAGCTGTTATATATGATACTATCTTTGATTGGTAGGTTTTCTTTCGTTTATTAGACTGCGCTCATTCATAAGGATTTCTTTTACTAACGTTACTTTACCATTACTAAAATTATACACCGCAGTCGTGGTCTGGACCTTGATAATAGAATTACGGTTTTTTAAAAATCCATATGTTATATAACATCGTGAATCCCAATCTCGGTATTTCTTAATAAGATGGACTGCAGAGAAACCCTAATAGTACGATATGCGAGGCTTTTTGTTCATTTCTCGCGTAGAACTTGGTATTCACACAAAACATAACGTTCAAGCTTTAAAAGCGTTTTACGTCTCATTACATTTTAATTTAAACCCCTTTAGCTTAAACTGGATTACGTTACACGTGGCTGACGCCCTCTAATCAAAAGAAAATTTAGTTTCTTCCCAAATAACTCTATAGAAGATTAATGAAAAATCAGTTTTAGGTTCTGAATTGTAGTTAGGCTTAAGAAATTGAGACTCCAATCATCTCGCTTATTAAGTAATGGATCGAACACGTTACTACTAAACTACAGCACTTAAAAAAAAAAAAAATGAATACCAAGTTGCCTCTACTTCCAAACCAGTAGGGTCGGTATTTCTATATTCGATAGTTACAGATGGGAAAGTCCAGAGTTCGAGCTTGCAATATACAGATAAACAAAAGGGCAATTTTATTTGTGAACGTATTATAAAATCGACATTCAATATCGTTATTTTGTTAAGAGTATTCATGTAGGCGACGGCCACTGGTCACCCCTTCCCCATCTAGTCAACAGCTCTGAACCTGAACCTTGGGACTTCTGTCAATGTCACAATATGTGTCGTTCAGGTTGGAAATACTATAAACAATATAAGGAACATTTAAAGTATATTTAGTGAGTAATCACCCCCACTCCCACGAATGGCACAGCAGTGTGTTTGCGGACTTACAACGCTAAAAATCTGGTTTCGATACCCACAGTGGGCGGAGCACTGATAACCCATTGTGTAGCTTAGTACTTAACTCCAAAACAAACAAACATTTTTGTTCTGAAGCTCATTTAGTGAGACAAGAACGTCACATTAAATGCTGTAATATAAATATTTTACTAGACTTAGAAGAAATCTAATATAATCTTGAAGTCATTTTAAGTTTATTTTTTCATGTCCCTACTCCAGAGGAATACTATTTTTATTCCAGTGTGTCTAAACAGTATAGTTCGAAAAGGTTTTGTCTGATTTTGATAAAATTTGGGACAGACGTTCAGTGGCCACTTTACATTAATTCAATGATGTCTTCTCAACGTAAGTGAAAAGTGATCAAGTTTAGTAAAAATTATGAAAGTTCTATAAGGATAAATTGATTTACATTTTCGTGAATATAACGCAAAGATCAAAGTCATATTGAAGGTTAACCACATTCATTATAACGTCAGTGAATTGGGATTTTTAAAAACGAAAAAAGCAGCAGAAAGAAGATCTTGGCACCTAAGTCTATATTTTTATGGGGTGAATATTTAGGGGGTTATATTTTAATTTAGTTACTGCAAAAGTCAAAAATATTTCTTGTTTACGGTTACACTCCGCCAGTGCCTTTTCAGTTTATTAGTGTGATTTGTGGATGGTCGATAATTCTTGTTTTACTGGCCTTTCCTTGACATCGTACAGTTCTAAGTAAGTTAATTGGCCGAACAGTATGCTGCACCAACTAGCAGATGAATGTAATATTGTCACTCTGAAAACTTCCCATTTTGAAATACTTTTTAACTCAATACGTTGAAGATCCGAACGCCATTTATTATTCTTAATTATTTATCCGAGAGAAAACTTCAGTGAATTATCTTGCAAAATTAACTTTATACATTTGTTATATTATTCGAATTTGCTAACCTATTATCAAGTCCAACAAAGAATACAAATAGCCAAATAGTAACACCATTTCACATGCACGTACGATTCACAGTGATATAATTGTTGCCTCTGTTGCTATGGCAACCACACGTTGTTAGGGCTGAGGATATAGTAAACCTTTATCACATCATTGGACAAAAATTACTAATTATTCTCGCAAGGGGCTATGTATTAATTTCGAATTATTAATTTTATTACCAGTAATTTAGTAAGTTAATGCTACCGTATAATGTTTGCTCAATGAAATATTAAGATAAATCATTTTGTAAAAATAATACATAAATATGTAACTGTCAACATTTTTCAAAAAAATCCTGACCTACATATAAAAGTAGCAAAAGTAATAACTGACAGATTCTGAGGAGGCTATTTTTTACGGTCATTTGATAGTTCAGGAAACTAACAATTACGCATGCGTGCTACCTGTGTTAGTTTCTTCACGTTGACTCACTATTTTAAGCTGCTGTTTACCGGAGCAGCGCTGTAGTTATCGACCACACGAAAAACAGCACGTACTACTCCTGCTTTTTGAGCACGAGTGTTCCACGTGAAGCTGTTTTGATTTCTTGAAGTAGATTGCGGTGCTGAAAATGTTTTCAAGTTTTGACGTCTTTAATTACCTGATTTTCATCTCGCTGACCAGTGCTTAAAGATAATATTTTAAACAAAGAAACACTTCACCGTCCTGAGAGTTCATATACGTCAAGAGTAAACAAGGGGACACAAACCTTTCGGACAGAATAGCAAACGGCACACTGTCTACATCAGAGAACCCACGTAAAATCTGTTATTAAAACGACAAAAGCACGTGTACGAAAGTGTAAGGAAATACCTTAGCATGGACGTAAACTCGGGTTTCTTAAAGTGAAAGAAACAAACCTAAAGGAGCGAGGATATATGATTAATTCTCCTAAAAATAAATTTCTTGATTATAAGAAAAGCGAGACTTCCATGAAACAATGGATAAGACTGGTAGGTAAATTGTCTAAATATTTCATTATAGTTTCCTATTTGTTAGATATATGTATATGTTAAATATAGATAACTTAATCGTAATGTTAATATATGTTTGCCTGGTGACCCAGATATCGCTACTTCCTTTACTTTTTGTTTTTGAATTTCGCACAAAGCTACTCGAGGGCTGTCTGTGGTAGCCGTCCCCAATTTAGCAGTGTAAGACTAGAGGAAAGGCAGCTAGTTATCACCACCCACCACCAACTCTTGGGCTACTATTTTACTAACTAATAGTGGGATTGACTGTAACATTATAACGCTCCCACGGCTGAGATTACGAGTCGCACGCCTTAACACACTTGGCCATGCCGGGCCCTGCCTTTATTACCATCATTTACACTTTTTAAGGCACTTTGTGGAGAAGATAATTGTATTTTCAAACCGAATGTTCACGTGCGCTACACGACAAGATTAGAGACATAATAAGTAGAGAGAGAGCAGTCAGTTATCAGCAGTTTCCGCCACAATATTTGAAAGGGTGGAGCGTGTTCAGTGGTGTCGAGATGAAAACCTTGGACCTTTCAATACGTATCACTACAGGCTATTCTCTGCTCTTTAAATGAAAATGTAACCACACGCTAAATAAATAATTTGATATTTGCAAGCGAAATTGAAAACTCTCATCTCAACAATACATACCTCGATTTTATTGTCTATCAGAATCTGATCGCAAAAGACATAACAATGATTTCGGGTACACTTTCCGAAATTATAATTTCTCTACTGCATATAGCGCTCTCTCAGGTATGGAAGCTTTAAAATAATTACCGGTTTTGTTTTTTATCTTTTAAAAACTATTACGGCGTGTTCCATGCTAATTCCGGATACCCCTGTAAATTATACATTAATGCATGACTTTAGTGTAATGCAAAGAAGACAGCGAGTCTGTGACGAACGAGTCACGATTATCTGATAAAATAACGTGTGTTTTCGAATAATAAATCAACGAACCTCGAATTAAAAATTCCAACGACTATCAGGTAAAGAGATAGATAATTAACTACTCCACCTGAATAAGGTTTGGGGTCTCAAAGCTATGTAGATATTCAAAAAATAATAAATTTCCTAATACTAGTGGTTTTTTGAGTGACGCACTAGTAATTGGAACAGATGATTAAAATAGGCAAAGGCGAGTTTTTAAATGTTCACATCAAGTTAGATAATGAATCCTAAGTTGATCATAGTTTAATGAATGATAGTAGTTTTATTTAACAAATCAGAAGGTATCAAACCCAGGATTAAGCCTTCAGAGCTATTGCTGAGCCAATCGAAGGGGACATTAATGAAAACTTTAAGAGGAGTGGCATTCACGAAACTTTCATTGAATTATGAGATTACAAAGTTGGCTATCATTCATTAGTTCGGTCGTAATGACGTTCCTTTGTAGTTCCAGAATATTCCATCTCTAAATCTATAAGACATAATGTAGCCATTAAAAGGTATAGTTGCATTGTATTTGTTTCGTACTGCTAGTATTCTAGCTATAAACATATATCTTCTCTGTGTAACATTAACACCATATCGTTTCAGTAAGACATACCATTATTGTGTAACATTCATGCCACTTAGTATTCTAACGTTAAATAAAGGTCATTGTCATGTAACTTCAATGTCCTATAGTATTATAGCTACAAACATATATCAATGTTGTGCAACTTTAATGTCATATGGTATTCTAACTATTAACACGTCATTGCTACGTAACTTTAATGCCCTATAACATTCTAACTATTAACACATATTATTACGTAACTTTAGTGTCCTTTTACATTCTAACCATTAACACATATCATTGTTACGCAACTTTAAAGTCCAATACTATTTTAACTATTAACAAATATCATTGTTATGTAACTTTAATGTCATATAATATTCTATTAACACATATCATTGTTATCTAACTTTAATGTCCTATAACATTTTAACCATTCACACATATCATTGTCATGTAACTTTAATGTCCTATAACATTTTAACCATTCACACATATCATTGTCATGTAACTTTAATGCCATATACTATTTTAACTATTAACACCTATCATTGTTATGTAACTTTAATGCCCTATAGTATTCTAACTATTAACACATATGATTGGTACGTAACTTTAATGTCCTATAATATTCTATTAACACATATGATTGTTATGTAACTTTAATGCCCTATAGTCTCCTAACTATTAACACATATCATTGTAATGTAAATTTAATGTCCTATAGTATTTTAACTATTAACACGTATCATTGTTATGCAACCTTAATGCCCTATAATTTTTTAACTATTAAGACATGTCATTGTTATGTAACATTAATACCCTATAGTATTCTGACTATTAACACATATCATTGTTACGTAACAGTTGTGCTTCTTTATTAACAGTCTCATCTCACAATCTACAGTTCTTTCACATAATAAAATATAATTGATGTCTGTCCACGTGCACATAGCGCGTATATCAATTTTAGGTATTAGAGATCTATGTCATATTTAAACGCATAGAGAAACTTAGCATTGAGTATTTTAGGGCTACAGTTTATCCTGTAAACACACAGTAGATTTATTACCCCTATATGATGTTGTCTCTGGTCTATCTAAGAAGGTTTCGCAGAATTTTCTAACATTCCTGTCACTTGGTGATTACTGTAGCCCTGAAACTGAGATCGGTGTCGTGATTATAGTGAATTTACGTATGTCGAAATAAATCACTTCAAATGTAGACAACCTAATTTTTTCTAGCCACCTCTATTTCTGATATTTTCCTTTTACATATCCTGTTAGAGGTTCCATCATCAAACCACATCCTAGTATGTATGATACATGCTCAAGATAGCTCACTTGTCTATTGTTAATTTCTATTAACAGAGTACCGCCTTTACGAAATGCTCAAGGTATCTCACTTGTTGTTGGATTTTTCGATCAACAGAAAATCTCCTTAGACTACATACTCAAGTTATCTCACTTGTCCATTGTTGTATTTTCCATCAACAGATCATCTTAGACTACATACTCAAGTTATCTCACTTGTCCATTGATTTTCCATCAACAGATCATCTTAGACTACATGCTCAAGTTATCTCACTTGTCCATTGTTGTATTTTCCATCAACAGATCATCTTAGACTACATGCTCAAGTTATATCACTTGTCTATTGTTGTATTTTCCATCAACAGATCATCTTAGACTACATGCTCAAGTTATCTCACTTGTCCATTGTTGTATTTTCCATCAACAGATCATCTTAGACTACATGCTCAAGTTATCTCACTTGTCCATTGTTGTATTTTCCATCAACAGATCATCTTAGACTACATGCTCAAGTTATCTCACTTGTCCATTGTTGTATTTTCCATCAACAGATCATCTTAGACTACATGCTCAAGTTATCTCACTTGTCCATTGTTGTATTTTCCATCAACAGATCATCTTAGACTACATGCTCAAGTTATCTCACTTGTCCATTGTTGTATTTTCCATCAACAGATCATCTTAGACTACATGCTCAAGTTATTTCACTTGTCCATTGTTGTATTTTCCATCAACAGATCATCTTAGACTACATGCTCAAGTTATCTCACTTGTCCATTGTTGTATTTTCCATCAGTCATCTTTCAAAGTTTGGCTAACTTTGTAGGTATAATAACTTATAACAACAACAATCACACATGATATTATGTATCTAGACGTAAACAGTATTGATTTATTTATATCTTTAAGCAACTTGAAGTACTGTTAGTGATTTGGGTTATTCGTTTAATTTCTGTGTCGCACTTTTCTCTAATGTGTTCGTTAGTAATAATAATATATTTTATTGTTTTTATAATAGCCATAATGAATAAATCTTTCCAATTCTAATTAAAAACAATAATTATTTCTTATTTTAATAATACGCAAAATGAGTAACAAAGTTTTTATATATGAATGTTTATTATCGTTTTAATAAAAACAAAATAAGACCGGATTTCTTGGATTTTCCCCCTTCAGTCCGTCACAACTTGGTTTTACAGATAATTCCTCAAATAACAAATAAATATTATTATAATTTAAACAGGTTTTTAATGTGAGAGAAAATTTAACTAGAATGGGGAGTTCTCTAACTAGTTTGTTTCTTTTTACTTTCGCGCAAAGATACACAAGAGCTATCTGTGCTAGCCGTCCCTAATTTAGCAGTGTAAGACTAGAGGAAAGGCAGCTAGTTATCACCACCCACCGTTAACACTTAGGCTACTCTTTTACCAAGACATAGTGGAATTAACTGTTATATTATAACGCCCACACGGCTTAAAGGAGGAGTATGTTTGGTGTGAAGGGGATTCAAACCCGCGACCCTCAGATTACGAGTCGAGTGTCTTAACCACCTGGCCATGCCAGGCTCTCTCCATGTAGTATTTCTGAAGTTTGTTAATGCATTTCGAGTGTGCCATAGTTACTACTCTGTCATTAATTACCACGCAATTTAATTTCGAATGTTTTTTTATCTTTCGTCATTTGTTCACTTGTAAGGCAGTCAGTATTCAAGGGTCATATAATGGTTTTACAGGGAAACGAAACATTGCTATCACATACTACAATCGTTATGAAATTAGCTCGCTTGACGCTGCATATCCTCTCATTTCAGTATTCCACTCTGTAGGCAGCTGAAATAAAATAATGTAACTACTAAAGAATGATGGGGGTGGGAAGGAGAGATATATCCGAACGTTTATTGTAGGACCATTAAAAACAGAATGATCGAGCTGCGATTATATTATCAAGTTCACTGTTCCAAGAACTGATTGAACAACAAGTAAACGAGCGGCCATCATATTTCCCTTTTCTTTGGAATTAACTATAGTAAACTTTACGTTTTTGAATACGCAACCAAAGGGACCATATCTGTGAGAACGAGTGTATATCCTATGTAGTGAGGTGATCTCAGGTCGAATAGACCGCCTGGTAACACGCCTGGCTTCATAATTAACCGCACGAAGGTATGTTTTATGTTAGGAAACTCGTTTCACTAGCTACTAAGATTATACGAGTAAACAAAGTAAGGTAAACAAGTGTCTTAATAGCTAACGACAATATGAATCTTTACCTTTCACTTTAGATACACTTTACGTTCTGTCCACATTTGATTATCAATCACGACAGTAGAGATGAGTTTACTTTAATTTTCTTTAGGACATTTTGCTGAATAAAGGTAAACTAGACAACAGAGATCTTAATTTCACTCCTTCGAAAGTTAACAGGAAATAAACGTTCCAGAATATTCCTTCCACCGGATTCCTAGTAAAATAGACTAGAGAAGCACACAACTCTGACTCCACTATTTGTAACATCTTTTGCAAGTGTCCAAGTTAATTAAAGGACGAATAGCTATTTACCTTGTGAAAAATAACGTGTGTAATATAAGGTTTGTTTAAATACATCTCTCTTCGTCTCTTGCTCTTACATGGACTTATTATAGATGTCAAAAATTACATATTCTTTTAAAGGACATTAAATAACGAATAGCGAGCATGTTCGAATTGTGAATCTGTAAGTTTAAGGTTCGTGTCCCGTTCATAAAATACGATTCGCCCTTTAAGATCATGAGTGTGTTATAAGGGTGATAATTAACTCCCACTAGTCGATTAGACTAACTCTAAGGTTGACAACGAGTAGTGTTGACTACAATCGTCTTCCTTCTAGTGTATCTGTTCAAAATTAGGTCCGACTATGTTTGCTAGAAATCCTGATACATAGTACCAGATATTTCAAAGTATGTTGCCTAACACTCTGAGCACAGCAAAAGCGTTTATTAACCGTTTAACCTAACACTTTTTATACAGGACGCAGTGTTATCAGATCTGTATTTTTTCACGTTGGTTTAAAATAACACAAAGAGTATTTATGTTATATTTTCACAAAGTTTCTGCGACATAAGACAGAAAATAAATTAATACCTTCAATCGTGTTCGTAATCATTTACAAACAGTCACAGAAAATAGTAATGAAGATTCTCTCTTTCTTTCATTGAGTCTTCTTTAAGAATACTCTGGAAGAACCTCCATACTTACTAGCTTTGATTACAAATGAATGTTTTGAGAAATAACAGGAACCTAATGCAACAAGTTTTATCTTTTCTGCATAGAAATCCCAAGGATAAGTTACATCTACTAAAGTATATACATGAGTATAATAAACAGCACGTGTCTTCAAGAAGAACATTAAGCCTAATTTATTACAATACTAGTTATTGTCAGTAAAATGTACAAGTTTGAGCTAGTCTGTAATTACGATATTTCTTAACGTTAACCATTTATTTGGTTCGTACTGAGACATTCATTATAGTAGCCTTGTTTTACTTATACGATGGTCAGAGTTCAATACCCCTGATTACATGTTCAGGGAGAAAAGGAAAACAAATCAATAATACTGTTTCTTATTTGTTTGTTTCAGAACTTCGTGCCGAGATAAATTATAGTTCTGAGAGTATGTTTATATCTATTTTTTAAATGATAGACTAGAGAGGAGTCAGCCAATCAACAGAACCCACAGCAAGCTCCTGGGCTACCTTTATCTAATCGGATAGTGGGATTTGAATGTCAATTTCATGACGTGCCCTAACCCCAACGTGCGAAGTGCGTATTTTCGGCATGGTATATCGAACAACACATTCTTGGATTCACAGTCCAGGCACGCTAACCACTGGCAAAAACGTTGTGTTTTGCCAGCAAGCTTAAATTTCACAACATTAAATATGTATACCATTGTTGATAGACTTCACATAAACACAGATACCATTGTTGATAAACTACACACAAACATGTATATCATTGATGATATACTAGACACAAACTTTTATATCACTGTTGATAGACCAGGCACAAATACATATACCATTGTTGATAGACTACACACAAACATGTATACCGTTGTTGATAAACTAGGCACAAACACGCATACCATTGTTAATAAACTAGGCACAAACACATATACCATTGTTGATAGACTAGATACAAACACATATACCATTGTTGGTAGATTAGGTACAAAAATAAATACCATTGTTGATAATCTAGACACAAACATATATACCATTGTTGATTGATTAGGTACAAAAATAAATACCATTGTTGATAAGCTAGACACAAACATATATACCATTGTTGATAAGCTAGACACAAACATATATCCCATTGTTGATACACTAGGCACAAACACATATACCATTGTTGATTGATTAGGTAAAAAAATAAATACCATTGTTGATAAGCTAGACACAAACATATATACCATTGCTGATACACTAGGCACAAACACATATACCATTGTTGATAGATTAGGTACAATAATGAATACCACTGTTGATAGACTAGACACAAATATATATATTATTGTTGATAGACTACGTATAAACATATATACCACTGTCGATAGACTAGACACAAATACATATACCATTGTTGATAGATTAGGTATAATCATAAATATCATTGTTGGTATGCTAGGCACAATAATAAATATCATTGTTGATATACTAGGTACAATCATATATATCATTGTTGATATAGCAAGCACAAATGTATATACCATTGTTGATCGATTAAGCACACACACACATACCATTGTTGATAGACTAGACGCAATTTAGTAATAGTCTAAACGTTACATTTACTTTAACATTTCTTTATTTTATGTTAGAATTGTTTGGAAGAAACATTCAGTCTACGGTACAAAGTTCACATTATCCAGAATGTCTTTAATGTTTAATCGTTATTTCTTCTTAGGAGATACAGTACGTTTTATGTAGAATTGATGACGTATCATCGTAATCACGCGTTATACACAGAATATTCTAGAATAATTCTGTTAATTTGTTTGTAACATACACATTATGATTTTAATCAAATCAAAATGTTGAAGGAATATATATATGTACCTATGTATCGTAGTGTGGACCAGTGTATTCTATATTTCTGATATATCATGTACACATATGGGTTTAACTACGATAAAATTATAACGTTCTTGAAACTTCTCGGAAACATATCACGGTATCATTTACAATTACATGGAACTTATAATGCCGTTTTATGTGGAAGCTTCGAATTATATTGAACACTGGATATGTGGTTACAAAGTAAAACACTATTCAGAAACATCTTGTTTGCACGTAGAAGGTATTTTCCTTAGCTGTAAAAGACGGTACCTTGTTGCAGTAAAAGACGGTCGTAGTAGTAACAAAAGACGGTTTTAGTTACAGTAAAAGACAGTACGTAGTTGTAGTAAAAGACGTTTCTAATTGTAGTGAAAGACTATTGTAGATACCGTAAAAGACGGTACATAGTTGTAATGTGTTTATGTGTTTTCTTATAGCAATGCCACATCGGGCTATCTGCTGAGTTCACCAAGAAGAAACGCATATCTATTAACCGATGTATTAATATGGATGTTTACTGACAACACACTAAACACATACCTATTAACCAATGTATTAATGTAGATGTTTACTAACAACACACTAAACACATACCTATTACCCAATGTTTTAATGTAGATGTTTACTGACAACACACTAAACACATACAGATTAACCAATGTATTAATGTAGATGTTTACTAACAACACACTAAACACATACTTATTAACCAATGTATTAATGGGGATGTTTACTGACACTAAACACATATCTACGAACCAATGTATTAATGTAGATGTTTACAACATATCTAGTTTATTATTAAGCCCCAAAGTTATAGAATGTAAAATTATTAGAAGAACTCTACTTTCATACATTCAGATAATCTTGTTGGACATGATGTATTAATGTAATATAGAGTATGTTTATGGTATTGTCACATATTTCATAGTGTTGTGCTGTATTATATAGCATGATGATACATTTTTAACATTGTAGCATGTTTGTTTCAGCTTTGCGCGTAGTTAAAAAAAACTAGAAAAAACAGAAACCACCACCAGAGTTCTGTATTAAATAATATCAACAAAATACCATAAAGCTCGAGGGACACTTAGTACATATTCCTGCCATCTTCGACTCTCAGTAAAATAGAAAAACGTGTCTGTGTTTCCGTTGTTATCAATAGATCATTTTAGCAGAATAATGAGAAATAATATCCTACATAAGTCCACCGAGTTTAATCAAAATCTAATCATTGTTGACTGAGTTATAGAGCAAAATTAGTGTGAAGAAGCGGCTTCCATGTTAACAGATGAGGGTTTTTATCGGACTTTCGTGATCTTGCTGTAACCGTGTCCCCTTCAAAAACAAACCACTTCTATGTTGGGTCGTAGAACAAACGTATAGCAATTTTCGTTAAAATAAGTTTAGCTGTTCTTGCTGACAAACGTACAAACAGACATACTCATCCCAAACATGCTTTCCCTTTCAGCCGTGGGGTCATTATAATGTGACGGTCAATCCACTGTTCGTTGGTAAAAGAGTAACCCAAGAGTTGGCGGTGGATGGTGATGATTAGCTGCCTCCCCTCTAATCTAATACTGCTAAATTAGGGACGGCTAGCGCAGATAGCTCTCGTGTACAGCTTTGTGTGAAATTCCAAAATAAAGAAAAACCTTATTGAATACTCTCAAAAACGATTACTTAGCACATGGTATAGTGTTTGTGAGTTTTTCTTGTTTAATACGATTTTAATGTTAAAAACCCACATGGAATTTTGTTGTTGTTTTTAAGGATTTATAGATTCAGTAAACTTAAATCGTGTTGGTATTGCTTTTTCGTGTATGAAACCTCTCCAGATTTGTAAACTAAAGAAACTTATAACTATACCTGTAATTAAAATATATCCTGCTTTGAATACCGCGTTAAAGAATCAACTGGTCTTACGTTTATAAAATCAGATTTAAGTTGTAAAGTTTTGTACTGTCCCAGAAAATTATAGTTTGTAAGCGATATATATATAAATAACGTCTCTGACAAGCTCAACTTATATGACTATAAAATTTGGTAATTCTGATGAGGTTGACAGAGATGCAAAAATATTTACATCTGAAGGATAATCCATACCAGAAAGACTCTAGTAGTTAAGTGCTGTTACCAGAATGTGTAGTTATTTCGACGTAATTTAGGGTTGCTACTCGCCATGAAAAGACAGTGTCCATATTTTGTTTTCAGGTTTTCTCTGTGGGTGATTTAATGTTTGGATGATGGACACACACAAACTTGATTATTGTTTCCACACGTCTAAGCTGATACACCAGTACGTACGAGTGTATACCACTGTTTCAAAATAGGCTAGAGTTTTTAAGCATTGGCTGTTAATTAAAGTCACAATAATAAAAACTAAAGAACACTTGGAAAACAATACACTTGGAGACTTCATGTATAGTATGTCCATGAAGTAAAAAACATGTGGAAAACAACACACTTGAAGTCTTCAAATATGATAAGTCCATAAACTAAAGAACATGTGGAAAACAATACACTTGGAGACTCCGGGTATCGATCCCGGTACCTCTCACAGTCTAAGCGAGTCCTTCTTTTTCTTTTCTTTTATTACACTTATCCAAGATGAGAGATAAAACCAATACATATATACAGAAAAAAACGAGTCATGTACAAACTATTATACGAACATGAACCCGAAACATAAAACTAAAGATAAGCAGATAATGTGGTCACTGTTTTTATGGCATCCATAAGGTCGATATAAATATGTTTGGTTAATTATTGTGAAAAGTTGCCACGCGTGCGACCTATTTCCTGGTAATTGATTTGGAGAGAAAGGTGCTTCTTGAAATAAGTTTAGAAATATCCTGTTCTTACGCGCTAATGCCACTACAGTTTGGTTGACGTAGATGTTCAATATATACACCTGGAAGAGATGAAACTCGAGTTTTATATAAATGTGCGTGCACTTATGTTCTGCTCGGTAACGTAAACACTGAATTTCGAAATTACGAATTAGTGAGTTTCAAGGAGATAGTAAAATAATTCGTGCATTGTGTTAGATGTTAATAGTCCAAAGTGGACATGCGCACGGATAGTTTGTTTTTTGTATCTCAAAGACAATTTCACGAAAATAAAAGCATGTTTCCAATACTATCAATACGAAGGTAACTATACCAAAACCAAATAACATTTGTTATTGTCCCAATCTAAGAAAACTGTTTATACGAAAATACCTGTACAAGGCCTTCTTTCCTTTATCAAGAAGACTGTATGAGAAAATAAATATAAATCACCGCTGTTCACTAATGTTATACAAGAGTTGTAAGAAATACATCAACTTTATATTCAACTGTTATAATGTTTCAACAAAATTTGTATTTGTTTTTTGTAAATTAGGCCTAGCATAATCAGATGGTTAGGAAGCGCTTGGCTTACAATATGAGGGTCATAGGTTCTAATCCCTATCACACAAACATGCTCATCCTTTCAGCCGTAGGGGTGCTATAATTTTACGGTCTGTGCCACTATTCATTGTTAAAAGAGAAGCCCAAGAGTTGGCAGTGGGTGGTGATGACTAGCTGCCTTCCCTCTAGTCTCACACTGCTAAATTAAGAACGACTAGCGCAGGTAGCCCTCGTGTAGTTTTACTCGAAAATTCAAAACAAAAAACCAAAACAATCCTAATTTATAAATTATACATATACACAGCCTACAATATTTATAAATCTTTCATGGAGTTAAATGACTTTAAAATTGAAAACGTGGAAAATTAGAGTTCTGTTAGGTTTAATGTGCTCATATATTTCAAATAATGTTAATACAAAATGTGATATGTCTATCAACATGTACTGTGTGTACAAGAGGTGCGTTTAAATGATTCTCTTATTTCTTTCACTATCTTCACCTTTTCGTTACTACATTAGCAGCAATGCGTCTGCTGCAAACATCTCGTTAAAATACTGGAGAAATATTATTGTGATAATAAAGCATGTTTTTTTATTTGTATTTACAACATATTAAACCTGTTTGTACGATTTCATCAAAATAATGAAGAGATGTGTTTAGAATTTGAGAAAAGATAAATAGAATTGTTCAGTTATTATAAAGCTTCATATGCTTTCTTATCATGTTAATTAAAGCCTGAGAGTATGGGTTATCATGTTAATTAAAGCTTGATTGTAAAGGTTATCATGTTAATTAAAGCCTGGTAGTATGTGTTATGTGAATTAATGCCTGAAGTATGTATAATCATGTTAATTAATTTCTGATCCTTAATGTAACATGTAAATTAAAGTCTGTTAGTTAATATTATCATGGCAACGCAATTCTCATGGTTAATGTTATTGTATCAAATCATTAGACTTTCATAGCTAGTGTTATAATATCAACCAAATCCTCTTGGGAAACGTTATCACATTAACTAAATATTAATAGGAAGTGTTAGAACATTAACAAAATTCTGATAGATAATGTTACCATGTCAACAAAGTTCTGACAGCAAATGTCAGCATATTTACTGAATCTTGAAAGGAAATGACTGTATGCCAAAAAAAAACATAGTGAGAAATTTCATAATGTTAACAAGTTCCTAATAGTTAAGGTCTACATGCCAACTAAATACTGATATGAGATGTCTAGATTCCAACTACATACTAATATGAAATGACTAGATACCAACAAAATATTTGTATGAAATATCTACATACCAACTAAATACTGATATGAAATGTCTAGATGCCAAATAAATACTGATACAAAATATTTATATGCCAACTAAATACTGATATGAAATGTCTAGATGCCAACTAAATACTGATATAAAATGTCTAGATGCCAACTAAATATTAATATGAAATGTATACATGCCAAGTAAATACTGATATGAAATGTCTACATGCTAAATAAATACTGATATGAAATGTCTATACACCAACTAAATATTGATATGAAATGTCTACAAGCCAACTAAATATTGAAAAGAAATGTATATATACAACTAAATACTGATATCAAATGTATACATGAAAACTAAATACTGATAAACATGAAATGTCTACATGCCAACTAAATAGTGATATGAAATGTCTATATGCCAAATAAATACTGATATGAAATGTATAAATGCCTAATAAATACTGATAAGAAATGTCTACATGCCAGCTAAATACTGGTATAAAATCTGATATGAAACATCAACATACCAAATAAATACTGATATGAAATGTCTACATGCCACCTAAATACTGACATGAAATGCATACATGGTAAATAAATATTGATATGAAATGTATATATACCTACTAAACACTGATATGAAATGTATATATACCAACTAAACACTGATATAACATTTCTACATGCCAACTAAATACTGAAATAAAATGTCTACATGCCAGCTAAATACTGATATGAAATGTGTACATGCCAAATAAATACTGATATCAAATGTAAACATGCCAACCAAATTCTGATATCAAATTTATATATGCCAAATAAATACTGATATGAAATGTATAGATGTCAACTAAATACTGATATGAAATGTCTACATGGTAACTAACTACTAATATAAAATGTATAGATACCAACTAAATACTGATATGAAATGTCTACTTGCCAATTAAATACTTATATGAAATGTCTAGATGCCAACGAAATAGTGATATCAAATGTTTACATGCTAAATAAGTACTGATATAAAATGTCTACAATGCCAACAAATTTTCTGATATAAAATGTTTAATACCAACTAAATACTGATATGAAATGTGTATATACAAACTAAATACTGATATGAAATGTGTGTATACAAATTAAATACTGATATGAAATGTTTTATGCCCACTGTATACTGATAGGAAAATATTCATGCCAACTAAATACTGATATGAAACTTTACATGCCAACTAAATATGATAAAAAATGTCTATAATCTGACTAAATGCTGATTTCAAATGTCTTTATGCCAACTAAATATTGATATGAAATGTATATATGCCAACTAAATACTGATATCATGCGTCTATATGCTAACCTAATACCGATACGAAATTCTTTATGCAAACTAAATACTAATATGAAATGTCTAGATGCCAAATAAATACTGATATGAAACGTATACATGCCAATTGAATACAGGTGATAAATGTGTATATACAAACTAAATACTGATGTGAAATGCCTATATGGCAGCTGAATAATGATGTGAAATGTGTACATGCCAATGAAATACTGATAATAAATGTGTATATACAAACGAAATAATGATATGAAAACCTAAATGCCAACTAAATACTGATAAGAAATGTCTCTATGCTAAATGAATATTGTTATGAAATGTCTACATGCCAACTAAATACTGATATAAATGTATATATTCCAACTAAGTATTGATATGAAATGTATACATACCAACTAAATACTGATATGAAATATCTACATCTTAACTAAAAATATCTACATCTTAACTAAATATTGATATGAAATATTTATATGCCAGCTAAATACTGATATGAAATTTCTACATACCAATTAAATTCAGATATGAAATTTCTACATACCAATTAAATTCAGATATGAAATTTCTACATGCTAACTAAATATTGATAAAAAATGTATATATGCCAACTAAATAGTGATAAGAAATATCTATACGCTGACTAAATACTGATATGAAATGTCTTTATGCCAACTAAATACTGAAATGAAATGCTTTATGCCAACTAAAATCTGATATAAAATGTTTTTATGCCAACTAAATACTAATATGAAATGTCTACATGCCTACTAAATACTGATATGAAATGTCTACATGCTAAGTAACTAGTGATATGGTATAATTTAAAGTAATGTGTCTCCAGAATTTCAGCTCTTGGTCCAGACGCTACAACAGCCGAGTGAGTTAAATTTCAGCCCCACTCCAGCATTGTATTGAAGCTAAAAAAACTGACCAGCCTTCTTTAGCTTCCATTATTCATATCTGGAGCACCTTCATACTTAAACTCTAAGCAGAATCATGCTGATTACCATTAGAGATATGAAACTTTGACTCGTCTTTAAATATTACAAGAAACAGCTAGAATTTTTTTCTTTCTGAACAAGCGCGACTGAAGCTCAAACAAACAGTGAGTTGTGAAGCTAAGCTGGTCTTCTGGGCCTTTAGCTGAATGTGTTCTTTATTGAAAACACCTTATGTTGCGGAATTGAATTCCATAACGAATTTACTAAAGGATTATTTAACCATAAGAACCATCATGTTATCTAGCTGAGAAGTATAAACCTAACACTCACCAAGCTATCTAGATGGAGAGTATAACTCTAAGAACCACCATGTTATCTAAAAGGTAAGCATAATCCTAACAATCACCGTGTTATTTAAAAGGTATGCATAATCCTAACAATCACCATGTTATTTAAAAGGTATGCATAATCCTAACAATCACCACGTTATTTAGATAGGGAGAATAAACCTAACAATCACCATGTTATATAGGTAGGGAGCATAAACCTAAAAATCATTGTGTTATCTAGATGGGAAGTATAACCCTAAGAATCACCATGTTATCTAGATATGGGCCATGACTCTAACAACCACCATATTACCCAGATAGGGAGCGTTAGAAGACATAGTTAGCCTTCCTTGTTCTTTTCCAGAAGCTCAATTCAGTTGTCCTATAATATGTTCAAGACTTTGTTCTTTCTAAATACTCCAAAATGAGCTACCACACGTACATTTGTTTTTCGATAATCAATATTTAAAAACTTTTACAGTTTGTATTTCTGTCAGAAACCTGTGCTGTCTATTAACATACAACTCTACCACTTAATTTCTTGAAGACAATAACCATATTCATATTGATCATCAAAACAGTGAAGTGAAGGGTTTACTGTCTTTTCAAGAAGGGTAGCGATCAAAATTACGTAGAAACAGTTACACATTTTGACAACCAGACGTGTGCAGCCGGCATATAATTAATGAGGTGTTTTTACTTTTCTGGACTCGCTTGGAGATGTGAATTTTTAGCCACTTTACCAAATGTTCATATAACGGTCGGGATGCGAAAACGTGATATCAAGCCGTATTTAGGTGGTTGTTTGATATCAAGCCGTGTTGTTTGACACGTGCAAGTCTTCATGATGATCCCTCGTGATGTAATAAAAATCAACTTGAATCAATTACCCGTATCGAAGATAGTTCTAAGGGAACAGAAACTCCAACAGATAAACAAATTACGTATTGAAAATATTGTGACGAGTTTACTTTGATACAATATTGTCACACTGAGAGTGTTGGGGTGAGCCAAATCCGTTTTGGTTTCGTTTGTTTTGTAATTTTGCGCAAAGCTACTCTAGGGCTATCTGCGCTAGCCGTCCCTAATTTAGCAGTGTAAGACTAGAGGGAAGGCAGTTAGTCATCACCACCCATCGCCAACTCTTGGGCTTCTCTTTTACCAACGAATAGTGGGATTGATCGTCACATTATAACGCCCCCCACGGCTGGGAGGGCAAGAATGTTTGATGCGAGTGGGATTTGAACCCGCGACTCTTGAATTATGAGTCGAACGCCTTAACACGCTTGGCCATGCCGGGCCTACTCCAAAAGGAATATTTCACATAGATGAGAACAGAAGGTTCTTTCTAATCCATAAACTAATAGATAAGGATACATCATAGTATCATAGGATACATCATAGTACATATAATGTTACCTCCCATAGTAATACCTGCACTGTTGTATCAGATTTAACTTGTCATTAGTCTATACAATTAACTTAAAATATTGTTTACCGACATTCTATCCCTCCTTCCACATAAATAAATTTATCACGTCTCACTTCCCTTCAGATTTACTGATTTGAACATAGCCGTAAATTCGTAACAAAAAAAACAACGCAAGCAAAACGGTATTTTACATAGACCAATGTTAACAGTAAAAAAAAAGGCACATGGATATCTTGCTTTAGAGATCACAGGTACAGCTTATAAGTCCAGAATTCATATCTTTTACGCTCGAACTAAGTAATCGTCAAAACTGATTAAATATTTTGAACTCACTAACTCATTTAATGACACGTGTTTTACTCTAAATATTTCCAAGAATGAAATCAAAGGGTTCGCTGACGAGACTTCAGTTTCGCACGCGAGTCACTCAAGTGAATTTATCGTGCTTCATATTTAGATTCAAGTTATTGATAACCAAATCAGTAGTGCTTCAGCAGTAAGCTTCAGTGCTTATAACGCTTAAACTTACAATCGATCCATGAAGTAGGAACGTGCAAATATTGCGCTGGTTTGTGCTTAATAACAAACAACGTTATCAAAAGATGTTTTCAAGTCAATGAAACTCAAAATACGTTACACTCACTATGTGAAACTAGTGACCACAGTCGTAGTTGTCAGCTCTCACTAGAAAGAAACAGCGATCTGAAAACGACCATGTTTTTTCTTGGTTTTTTACGTATCCAGCTATAGGTTTATTTTGACGTAAATTTCACACTTTCTGTCAGTAAGTGATCGATTTTCGAATAACTTGCTAGAGGGACAATGTTAGGACAGGGGGCGTAAACAAACACTATGACAACCAGAAGTCGAAGTTCTCAAATATATTAATCTTTATTAAAGGTTAAACAGTAAAAGGAAAAATAAAAATGGTCAACACACGATCTATGATAACATTGAAGAGAGGATTGCAGCGCGGAGCACAATTATGTCAAAGATATTTTTGGAGCTTTTACCTTTAGGTTATTATTAAGTATCACTCACAAAATATATGTTTACATACCTAACCACGCCTCTGCGACAAGTATTTTTGAAAACAGTTTTATTGCGTAATACGCAGTGAAATATATATATGAATGGATAGTAAGACTTGACACGTATTTCATACTAAGTAAATTTTTTTACATTAAAGATTTGAGCTGATATCATGCGAGTGTCTCTTTTCGTATTACTTTTATGTATTACAGTGAAAACTATTACTTTTACGATATAGCTTTTTGCGAAAAGAAATGTATCATTAATTTACCACTGAAAGTTAGGGCTGAGTTTATAAAAGGTTGTAAGTAAGAAAAGTAATGGTTGAAGTGTCTCTTGAGATGTTTTAAACTCTAAAAAAGGCAGCTTAATCAGTTTAATATCACAATACTTGTCTGGACTATAAGTAGAGGTGAGTTATGAGGTAAGTTATCACAGTATTTGTCTGGACTATGAGTAGAGTTGAGTTATGAAGTGAGTTATCACAGTATTTGTCTGGACTATAAGTAGAGGTGAGTTATGAAGTGTGTTATCACAGTATTTGTCTGGACTATAAGTAGAGGTGAGTTATCACAATACTTGTCTGGATTATAAGTAGAGGTGAGTCATGAGGTATGTTACCACAGTATTTGTCTGGACTATAAGTAGAGGTGAGTTATGAGGTGTGTTATCACAGTATTTGTCTGGACTATGAGTAGAGGTGAGTTATGAGGTGAGTTATCACAATACTTGTCAGGACTATAAGTAGAGGTGAGTTTTGAGGTATGTTATTACAATACTTGTCGGGACTATAAGTAGAGGTGAATCATGAGGTAAGTTATCACAGTCTTTGTCTGAACTATAAGTAGAGGTGAGTTATGAGGTGAGTTATCACAATACTTGTCTGGATTATAAGCAGAGTTGAGTCATGAGGTGAGTTATCACAGTATTTGTCTGGACTATAAGTAGAGGTGAGGCATGAGGCGTGTCATCACAGTATTTGTCTGGACTATGAATAGAGGTGAGTTATAAGGTGTGTTATCACAGTACTTGTCTCGATTATAAATAGAGGTGAGACATGAAGTGTGTTATTACAGTATTTGTTTGGACTATAAGTAGAGGTGAGTTATGAAGTGTGTTATCACAGTATTTGTCTGGACTATAAGTAGAGGTGAGTTATCACAATACTTGTCTGGATTATAAGTAGAGGTGAGTCATGAGGTATGTTACCACAGTATTTGTCTGGACTATAAGTAGAGGTGAGTTATGAGGTGAGTTACCACAGTGTTTGTCTGGACTATAAGTAGAAGTGAGTTATGAGGTGAGTAATCACAATACTTGTCTGAATTATAAGTAGAGTTGAGTCATGAGGTGAGTTATCACAGTATTTGTTTGGACTATAAGTAGAGGTGAGTCATGAGGTGTGTTATCACAATACTTGTCAGGACTATAAGTAGAGGTGAGTTTTGAGGTATGTTATCACAATACTTGTCGGGACTATAAGTAGAGGTGAATCATGAGGTAAGTTATCACAGTATTTGTCTGAACTATAAGTAGAGGTGAGTTATGAGGTGAGTTATCACAATACTTGTCTGGATTATAAGCAGAGTTGAGTCATGAGGTGAGTTATCACAGTAGTTGTCTGGACTATACTTGTTACAATACTTGTCTGAATTATAAGTAGAGTTGAGTCATGAGGTGAGTTATCACAGTATTTGTTTGGATTATAAGTAGAGGTGAGGCATGAGGCGTGTTATCACAGTATTTGTCTGGACTATGAATAGAGGTGAGTTATAAGGTGTGTTATCACAGTACTTGTCTCGATTATAAATAGAGGTGAGACATGAAGTGTGTTATTACAGTATTTGTTTGGACTATAAGTAGAGGTGAGTTATGAAGTGTGTTATCACAGTATTTGTCTGGACTATAAGTAGAGGTGAGTTATCACAATACTTGTCTGGATTATAAGTAGAGGTGAATCATGAGGTATGTTACCACAGTATTTGTCTGGACTATAAGTAGAGGTGAGTTATGAGGTGTGTTATCACAGTATTTGTCTGGACTATGAGTAGAGGTGAGTTATGAGGTGAGTTATCACAATACTTGTCAGGACTATAAGTAGAGGTGAGTTTTGAGGTATGTTATTACAATACTTGTCGGGACTATAAGTAGAGGTGAATCATGAGGTAAGTTATCACAGTCTTTGTCTGAACTATAAGTAGAGGTGAGTTATGAGGTGAGTTATCACAATACTTGTCTGGATTATAAGCAGAGTTGAGTCATGAGGTGAGTTATCACAGTATTTGTCTGGACTATAAGTAGAGGTGAGGCATGAGGCGTGTCATCACAGTATTTGTCTGGACTATGAATAGAGGTGAGTTATAAGGTGTGTTATCACAGTACTTGTCTCGATTATAAATAGAGGTGAGACATGAAGTGTGTTATTACAGTATTTGTTTGGACTATAAGTAGAGGTGAGTTATGAAGTGTGTTATCACAGTATTTGTCTGGACTATAAGTAGAGGTGAGTTATCACAATACTTGTCTGGATTATAAGTAGAGGTGAGTCATGAGGTATGTTACCACAGTATTTGTCTGGACTATAAGTAGAGGTGAGTTATGAGGTGAGTTACCACAGTGTTTGTCTGGACTATAAGTAGAAGTGAGTTATGAGGTGAGTAATCACAATACTTGTCTGAATTATAAGTAGAGTTGAGTCATGAGGTGAGTTATCACAGTATTTGTTTGGACTATAAGTAGAGGTGAGTCATGAGGTGTGTTATCACAATACTTGTCAGGACTATAAGTAGAGGTGAGTTTTGAGGTATGTTATCACAATACTTGTCGGGACTATAAGTAGAGGTGAATCATGAGGTAAGTTATCACAGTATTTGTCTGAACTATAAGTAGAGGTGAGTTATGAGGTGAGTTATCACAATACTTGTCTGGATTATAAGCAGAGTTGAGTCATGAGGTGAGTTATCACAGTAGTTGTCTGGACTATACTTGTTACAATACTTGTCTGAATTATAAGTAGAGTTGAGTCATGAGGTGAGTTATCACAGTATTTGTTTGGATTATAAGTAGAGGTGAGGCATGAGGCGTGTTATCACAGTATTTGTCTGGACTATGAATAGAGGTGAGTTATAAGGTGTGTTATCACAGTACTTGTCTCGATTATAAATAGAGGTGAGACATGAAGTGTGTTATTACAGTATTTGTTTGGACTATAAGTAGAGGTGAGTTATGAAGTGTGTTATCACAGTATTTGTCTGGACTATAAGTAGAGGTGAGTTATCACAATACTTGTCTGGATTATAAGTAGAGGTGAATCATGAGGTATGTTACCACAGTATTTGTCTGGACTATAAGTAGAGGTGAGTTATGAGGTGAGTTACCACAGTGTTTGTCTGGACTATAAGTAGAAGTGAGTTATGAGGTGAGTAATCACAATACTTGTCTGAATTATAAGTAGAGTTGAGTCATGAGGTGTGTTATCACAGTATTTTTCTGGACTATAAATAGAGGTGAGTCATGAAGTGCGTTATCACAGTATTTGTTTGGATTATAAGTAGAGGTGAGGCATGAGGCGTGTTATCACAGTATTTGTCTGGACTATGAGTAGAGGTGAGTTATGAGGTGAGTTATCACAATACTTGTCAGGACTATAAGTAGAGGTGAGTTTTGAGGTATGTTATTACAATACTTGTCGGGACTATAAGTAGAGGTGAATCATGAGGTAAGTTATCACAGTCTTTGTCTGAACTATAAGTAGAGGTGAGTTATGGGGTGAGTTATCACAATACTTGTCTGGATTATAAGCAGAGTTGAGTCATGAGGTGAGTTATCACAGTATTTGTCTGGACTATACTTGTTACACTACTTGTCTGAATTATAAGTAGAGTTGAGTCATGAGGTGAGTTATCACAGTATTTGTCTGGACTATAAGTAGAGGTGAGGCATGAGGCGTGTCATCACAGTATTTGTCTGGACTATGAATAGAGGTGAGTTATAAGGTGTGTTATCACAGTACTTGTCTCGATTATAAATAGAGGTGAGACATGAAGTGTGTTATTACAGTATTTGTTTGGACTATAAGTAGAGGTGAGTTATGAAGTGTGTTATCACAGTATTTGTCTGGAATATAAGTAGAGGTGAGTTATCACAATACTTGTCTGGATTATAAGTAGAGGTGAGTCATGAGGTATGTTACCACAGTATTTGTCTGGACTATAAGTAGAGGTGAGTTATGAGGTGAGTTACCACAGTGTTTGTCTGGACTATAAGTAGAAGTGAGTTATGAGGTGAGTAATCACAATACTTGTCTGGATTATAAGCAGAGTTGAGTCATGAGGTGAGTTATCACAGTAGTTGTCTGGGCTATACTTGTTACAATACTTGTCTGAATTATAAGTAGAGTTGAGTCATGAGGTGAGTTATCACAGTATTTGTTTGGATTATAAGTAGAGGTGAGTCATGAGGTGAGTTATCACAGTATTTGTTTGGACTATAAGTAGAGGTGAGTCATGAGGTGTGTTATCACAATACTTGTCAGGACTATAAGTAGAGGTGAGTTTTGAGGTATGTTATCACAATACTTGTCGGGACTATAAGTAGAGGTGAATCATGAGGTAAGTTATCACAGTATTTGTCTGAACTATAAGTAGAGGTGAGTTATGAGGTGAGTTTTCACAATACTTGTCTGGATTATAAGCAGAGTTGAGTCATGAGGTGAGTTATCACAGTAGTTGTCTGGGCTATACTTGTTACAATACTTGTCTGAATTATAAGTAGAGTTGAGTCATGAGGTGAGTTATCACAGTATTTGTTTGGATTATAAGTAGAGGTGAGGCATGAGGCGTGTTATCACAGTATTTGTGTGGACTATGAATAGAGGTGAGTTATAAGGTGTGTTATCACAGTACTTGTCTCGATTATAAATAGAGGTGAGACATGAAGTGTGTTATTACAGTATTTGTTTGGACTATAAGTAGAGGTGAGTTATGAAGTGTGTTATCACAGTATTTGTCTGGACTATAAGTAGAGGTGAGTTATCACAATACTTGTCTGGATTATAAGTAGAGGTGAATCATGAGGTATGTTACCACAGTATTTGTCTGGACTATAAGTAGAGGTGAGTTACCACAGTGTTTGTCTGGACTATAAGTAGAGGTGAGTTTTGAGGTATGTTATCACAATACTTGTCGGGACTATAAGTAGAGGTGAATCATGAGGTAAGTTATCACAGTATTTGTCTGAACTATAAGTAGAGGTGAGTTATGAGGTGAGTTATCACAATACTTGTCTGGATTATAAGCAGAGTTGAGTCATGAGGTGAGTTATCACAGTAGTTGTCTGGGCTATACTTGTTACAATACTTGTCTGAATTATAAGTAGAGTTGAGTCATGAGGTGAGTTATCACAGTATTTGTTTGGATTATAAGTAGAGGTGAGGCATGAGGCGTGTTATCACAGTATTTGTCTGGACTATGAATAGAGGTGAGTTATAAGGTGTGTTATCACAGTACTTGTCTCGATTATAAATAGAGGTGAGACATGAAGTGTGTTATTACAGTATTTGTTTGGACTATAAGTAGAGGTGAGTTATGAAGTGTGTTATCACAGTATCTGTCTGGACTATTAGTAGAGGTGAGTTATCACAATACTTGTCTGGATTATAAGTAGAGGTGAGTCATGAGGTGAGTTATCACAGTATTTGTCTGGACTATAAGTAGAGGTGAGTCATGAGGTGTGTTATCACAGTATTTTTCTGGACTATAAATAGAGGTGAGTCATGAAGTGCGTTATCACAGTATTTGTTTGGATTATAAGTAGAGGTGAGGCATGAGGCGTGTTATCACAGTATTTGTCTGGACTATGAATAGAGGTGAGTTATAAGGTGTGTTATCACAGTACTTGTCTCGATTATAAATAGAGGTGAGAAATGAAGTGTGTTATTACAGTATTTGTTTGGACTATAAGTAGAGGTGAGTTATGAAGTGTGTTATCACAGTATTTGTCTGGACTATAAGTAGAGGTGAGTTATCACAATACTTGTCTGGATTATAAGTAGAGGTGAGTCATGAGGTATGTTTCCACAGTATTTGTTTGGACTATAAGTAGAGGTGAGTTATGAAGTGTGTTATCACAGTATTTGTCTGGACTATAAGTAGAGGTGAGTTATCACAATACTTGTCTGGATTATAAGTAGAGGTGAATCATGAGGTATGTTACCACAGCATTTGTCTGGACTATAAGTAGAGGTGAGTTATGAGGTGAGTTACCACAGTGTTTGTCTGGACTATAAGTAGAAGTGAGTTATGAGGTGAGTAATCACAATACTTGTCTGAATTATAAGTAGAGTTGAGTCATGAGGTGAGTTATCACAGTATTTGTCTGGACTATAAGTAGAGGTGAGTCATGAGGTGTGTTATCACAGTATTTTTCTGGACTATAAATAGAGGTGAGTCATGAAGTGCGTTATCACAGTATTTGTCTGGACTATAAGTAGAGGTGAGTCATGAGGTGTGTTATCACAGTATTTTTCTGGACTATAAATAGAGGTGAGTCATGAAGTGCGTTATCACAGTATTTGTTTGGATTATAAGTAGAGGTGAGGCATGAGGCGTGTTATCACAGTATTTGTCTGGACTATGAATAGAGGTGAGTTATAAGGTGTGTTATCACAGTACTTGTCTCGATTATAAATAGAGGTGAGACATGAAGTGTGTTATTACAGTATTTGTTTGGACTATAAGTAGAGGTGAGTTATGAAGTGTGTTATCACAGTATTTGTCTGGACTATAAGTAGAGGTGAGTTATCACAATACTTGTCTGGATTATAAGTAGAGGTGAGTCATGAGGTATGTTTCCACAGTATTTGTCTGGACTATAAGTAGAGGTGAGTTATGAGATGAGTTACCACAGTGTTTGTCTGGACTATAAGTAGAGGTGAGTTTTGAGGTATGTTATCACAATACTTGTCGGGACTATAAGTAGAGGTGAATCATGAGGTAAGTTATCACAGTATTTGTCTGAACTATCAGTAGAGGTGAGTTATCACAATACTTGTCTGGATTATAAGTAGAGGTGAGTCATGAGGTATGTTTCCACAGTATTTGTTTGGACTATAAGTAGAGGTGAGTTATGAAGTGTGTTATCACAGTATTTGTCTGGACTATAAGTAGAGGTGAGTTATCACAATACTTGTCTGGATTATAAGTAGAGGTGAATCATGAGGTATGTTACCACAGTATTTGTCTGGACTATAAGTAGAGGTGAGTTATGAGGTGAGTTACCACAGTGTTTGTCTGGACTATAAGTAGAAGTGAGTTATGAGGTGAGTAATCACAATACTTGTCTGAATTATAAGTAGAGTTGAGTCATGAGGTGAGTTATCACAGTATTTGTCTGGACTATAAGTAGAGGTTAGTCATGAGGTGTGTTATCACAGTATTTTTCTGGACTATAAATAGAGGTGAGTCATGAAGTGCGTTATCACAGTATTTGTCTGGACTATAAGTAGAGGTGAGTCATGAGGTGTGTTATCACAGTATTTTTCTGGACTATAAATAGAGGTGAGTCATGAAGTGCGTTATCACAGTATTTGTTTGGATTATAAGTAGAGGTGAGGCATGAGGCGTGTTATCACAGTATTTGTCTGGACTATGAATAGAGGTGAGTTATAAGGTGTGTTATCACAGTACTTGTCTCGATTATAAATAGAGGTGAGACATGAAGTGTGTTATTACAGTATTTGTTTGGACTATAAGTAGAGGTGAGTTATGAAGTGTGTTATCACAGTATTTGTCTGGACTATAAGTAGAGGTGAGTTATCACAATACTTGTCTGGATTATAAGTAGAGGTGAGTCATGAGGTATGTTTCCACAGTATTTGTCTGGACTATAAGTAGAGGTGAGTTATGAGATGAGTTACCACAGTGTTTGTCTGGACTATAAGTAGAGGTGAATCATGAGGTAAGTTATCACAGTATTTGTCTGAACTATCAGTAGAGGTGAGTTATCACAATACTTGTCTGGATTATAAGCAGAGTTGAGTCATGAGGTGTGTTATCACAGTATTTGTCTGGACTATACTTGTTACAATACTTGTCTGAATTATAAGTAGAGTTGAGTCATGAGGTGAGTTATCACAGTATTTGTCTGGACTATAAGTAGAGGTGAGTCATGAGGTGTGTTATCACAGTATTTTTCTGGACTATAAATAGAGGTGAGTCATGAAGTGCGTTATCACAGTATTTGTTTGGATTATAAGTGGAGGTGAGGCATGAGGCGTGTTATCACAGTATTTGTCTGGACTATGAATAGAGGTGAGTTATAAGGTGTGTTATCACAGTACTTGTCTCGATTATAAATAGAGGTGAGACATGAAGTGTGTTATTACAGTATTTGTTTGGACTATAAGTAGAGGTGAGTCATGAGGTGTGGTATCACAGTATTTGTCTGGACTATAAGTAAAGGTGAGTTATAAGATGTGTTATCACAGTATTTGTGTAGAGAATAAATAGTTATAAAGTGTTAGTAAGTCACAGGAAATAATGTTTATATTTTATTGGAATCTGACAAGCACGTTTCACTAGCAGGTTAAAAAGGTAAATATATCTACCACCAGACGTTTCATATATGTTAAGGCCTGCAGCATGGCCATATAGTTTGGGCGCCCGATTCACAATTTAAAGGTCGGAGGTTCGAATTTCCACAACGAACATACACGCTTTTTTAGCCATGTTGACATTATAATGTTACAAGCATTCCTACTATTCTTTGATAAAAGAATAGTTCAAGAGGCGGTGGGGGTATTGAGTTTGTATATCACTTTTAAATTATGAAATGTTAGTGCAGTCCAGGGGGGTATTGAGTGTGTATATCACTTTTCACCGACATACGACAAAGCAAAGAAATAATTGATGATTATGTGGCGTGATTTATATATTAATTATAATACACACATACATATATATTATATATAAATAATCAATAAACAATGTGACATATATATATTAGGTTGTCCAGAAATAAATGTCGTTTTCCAACGCGAATTTTGGAAAAGTACGAACTAGTGTTGTAAAACCTGCTTTAATCATGTGTGACTTTCGGACCTCTAGCTGGCTCGACCGACAGTAAGCTTAAAAGCTTAATGCGCCAAATTCTGGGTTCGATACCCATGGTTCACTAAAAGCAGTTAGTCATATGTGCAACTTAGTGCTTATACAAATAGGAGTGAAATTCAGTACATATTATACAATAATTATTAAATAAACAGTTTACAAGTACTTTGCACCCTCCAATGGTACAGCGGTATGTCTGCGGGCTTACAACGCTAGAAACTAGGTTTCGATATCTGTCGTAGGCGGAGCACAGATATCCCATTGTGTAATTTTGTGCTTAACTTCACACGAATAAACTTACTAGTCCATTTAGGGAAAACAAAAACACTGAAAATTAAACGTTCATATCTTTAACTAGAATAGATGTTTCTCAGTGGATGATCTTTAAAGGTGACAAAAATTATGTTTTCGTCTCTGTGTGTATGTGTGCGTTTGTTATTAAGATTTCTCTAAAACGACTCAATGGATTTGGACGAAAGTTGGTATACGTTTGGACTACAACCCAAATTAGAAGTAACTAGTTTTAGGAGGTTAAAGGGCAAAAGTCAAGATCACACCAAGGTCACGAATTTCATAACTAATATGGTGCCGAATTTTCACACTATTTTTGCTCGATAACATAATAAAAAATAATAAAATTTTAATGAAACTTATTGAATATATATAGAATAGTATTCCTCGCTGTCCGTCAAAAAATGATCTGTGTCCGTTGATACGTTGGACATGCGGACATCATTTTCGTATTTTTTGAGAGTCGAAAATGATTAGCGCTGCGTGGTGGAGGCATATATTCTACTGAGTGCCCCTGCAGTTCATCTTATCATAATGGACGAAGCACGTACATATTTATCTACATATGTGGCCGAAATAATAATTACGATATTCTGCCATCTATTGAATGGTACCAGAAACACGGATTGTAAAAAAAAATCACACTTTGGATATTCAAAATTCTGTTTGTTTGTTTGTTTTGGAATTTCGCACAAAGCTACTCGAGGGCTATCTGTGCTAGCCGTTCCTAATTTAGCAGTGTAAGACTAGAGGGAAGGCAGCTAGTCATCACCACCCACCGCCAACTCTTGGGCTACTCTTTTACCAACGAATAGTGGGATTGACCGTCACATTATACACCCCCACGGCTGGGAGGGCGAGCATGTTTAGCGCGACGCGGGCGCGAACCCGCGGATTACGAGTCGCACGCCTTACGCGCTTGGACATGCCATGCCATTCAAGATTCAGACAGTTAAAAAGGTAACTGTAGTATGTGCAAAAACAACAACCTTTCTTTATTACAGAACACAAATTTAAATAACAGTACTCTCCTCACAACAAAAACACAACTTTTAACTAGGACTGTACTTGAGGGTTTGATTATATTTTTATTGGTGTATTTTTAAATGTAGTATTGAGAAAGTGGTGTTCTTAAAAAAACTGTTATTTTTTCAGTCAAGGACACTTTTTTAAGGTATAAAAACATTACATTTTATATCTTAACAATTTTAATACATTTACCATGCAGTGCCTCCAAGATGTATCCTTTAAAGAAAATGTTCACTTCCTTTAACTTTTTGTGAATGAGGTGTGAAAACTACGATTAGTAATTACTAACAGAAACAGCTATCTGAAGGTCGTCGTTTCTGCTACTATGTATAATATAACATGTTAACAAATTTATAACTCAATCAACCGAATAGCTTTGCTTTTAATAAAACCACATGTGTGGTTAACTGACTAAAACTTAACGCTGTTAGTGAAGTACAAAGACTCAATTTTTTATCATTTTATAGACGAATAAATGTGTGTTTTGCACACCCTAACTTTCTACATTTTTGTAAAGTGAAATACATTGAAGCATAGAATAAAGGGGAGTCGGTGGCTCGTTCTAATGTAGAATATAAAAGCACTGCCGTCTGTGTAATTAATACTAGCTTCTGGTCAGATACAATCACTTGTTTATATTAAATGATTATTGATCTTGGTAGTCACCAAAGTGTACAGAAATATGAGAGATTGTTACCTAAGAAACAAAGTTGATTATTTTGTGTCAAACATAATGTTCAGACTGTTACCTCAGAATGAAGGTTGATTGTTTGGCATCAGAGATAATGATCAGAATACTGTCTAACTTTAAAGGCCAATATCACATAAGGTTATCAACCGTAGCTGGCATATAAAAGATCAACTTTTGTGATATTTGTAATGTGTTCTAACAAATGTTTGAAGTATATCCTGTGGCATTTTGTATAGCCGACACAACTTGTATGGGAAAGACAAAGATGTGACAATGAATGACTGTGACTGCAAAAATATTACACGTGAAACTAAAAAATGTGAAGTATTTTTATTTTTGCCGATTAAAAGCTGTGTGACTGTTCAGGTGACACAATTGATCAAATAATTGTGAATGGTAAAATAAAAAATAATCTAATTATCAAAATTTTGTTTTTTTAGTAAGGTATATATTTCTAATTTGATTTCTGACAAGTTGTATATATAAATAACGTCAATCATGACGACAAGTGCTGAAATCTAGGGTTAAGATTTAAGCGGTATACAATGAAATATTAGCGAAATGTTTTGGTTTTGCTTGCATTCAACGCCATTGTTTTTAGCTACGTTATTTGTGACACAAGATACGAAAATTATTATTTGTATTGTAAACCTTATGAAATAAAGCAGCTGTTTGCTAGACATATCTTGAATTCTTTAAAGAACATATATATATATTTCTGTGTTACTGGAATTTTACACAGCAAGTTCTATTGTTATTTTCCTTGTGTGTGTGACGAATACAAAGCTTGCCGCGAAACATTGCGAGTTGTATTATGCGATGGTTATGAATCATTAAGAGCTTCTCCAACAAATGTCACATAAAAAACTGTAGCAGAGACTGCGTGTCTGAGTGAAGAAGCTGGACGTTAATGTTCTAGTCTGGATAACACTGAGACGGCATTCCAAGATCGTCTTGTACTAAACTATGATTGAAGGGTTTCTTGGTGAATGTCTTTACAGTTTGACGCCATGGGGGTTCACAAAACTTTGCTGTTAACTCGAATATTGTCTTTCAATTGGACATCATGATTACTCTAAGAAAAAAAGTTTCTCTTGAGGAATTATTATACTCTGTAGATAGGGAGAAACGTTTCAGGAATTATTATAGGGGAAATATCTCGAGGGAATTTTATACTCTGTAAGTAGGGAGAAAAATTTGAGAAATTATTATAATCTCTAAGTAGAGGTGACAATATTGAGGAAATTTTTATACTCTGTAAATACGGGAACCATCTTGAGGAATTATTATACTCTGTAAATCGGGCTGACAATCTTGAGGAATTATTATACTCTGTAAATCGGGGTGACAATCTTGAGGAATTATTATACTCTGTAAATCAGGGTGACAATCTTGAGGTATTTTTATACTCAGTAGATAGGAAAAAGAATTAAAGTTTTAACGGAAAGTTGAGAGTGTTGGTTATTCGTAGAATTGCTATAAGAAGTATCCAAAACAAAATAAATGCTGCAGTAACAAGTACACAAACAAGTAAAGTGATATTAGTTGAACAGATTTTAAAATGTGTTTCAATCCATACTGTGGTTGACTTGGGGTCTCTACTTTCCTTTGAAATGTTAATCCCTTTTTGTATTCATTTGTTCCATTTTTATATGTCCACGGAATGAACATAACATCTATAAACTTTCAGTATAGTCATATTCTTGATAGCCATATCTTTTACAAGAATTAAAACCACAATCACAAATTTATAAAATGTAATCCTTACTTTGGCCAAGAGATAAATGTATAAAACTGACAAAGTGGGGGCTGTGCTTTATAAATCTATGATCGTGGTTTTAATTTTTTCGTCACTTTTCGTAACAGGATCGCTACTGCATGAATCAAGCGCCAAAAATACATCCTATTAAATTTCTAAGCAAAAACCCAATCATTAAAAATAATAGTTACAATATATTATGCTCATATTTACTAATAATACGCTAAATGGATTGCTAACGTTTCCGGCATCTGTTGGATTGATTTAGGCTTAAAAAGATATTTAAGTGCGTGCATGACATGTTTATTATTTGTAAAAAAAATCTGTATATATTTATTGGAATATCAAAAGCGGATACCTACAGATAGGTCAAGTAAACTGGAGAAATCTTGTAGCGATAATCCAAACCGTCTAGGCGCTAGCCCCATTGACATGTTCATCAGATAGGTTGATAGTAGACGAAATAATCGGTTTCTCGCTTAGAAATTTAATAGGGTGATTTTTCAGCCCTTGGTTTAGTTGGAAACATTGTCTATCCTTACTATTAAGTATTACTGTACTTAAAACTAATATTTGCATTGAAAGTTTTCAGTTTTTAAATTAAAAATACAATTTTAACAACTATTTGTTTCAAATCCGTTTAACGTATTTTTTACCAGTGCAAAGTCTCGCAATAGAGTATTTGCGCTCTGTATACTATACGTACATTTGAACGTTGAAATTCGTAATGTTACCGCTGACCCTCTTTAAAACAAATTTAATGTAGAAGGTTAAATCAAAGTAGAGTTCCATTATATTCGGTTAAGCTAAGCTTATAAACGCTGTATTTTACTGACCAAAATTTAAATTAAGGAACTCGTGATAAAACAATGGTAATAATACACTGATAATACATGAGAATACAATGGTAATAATACACTAATAATACTTGATATACAATGGTAATAATACACTGATAATACATGATAATACAATGGTAATAATATACTGAGCGGCATTAGAATCCCGGTTGCACCAAACACGCTTGCCATTTCAGCCGTGGGAGCGTTATAATGTCACGGCCAATTCGTTGGTAAAAGAGTAGCCCAAGAGTTGGCGGTGGGTGGTAATGACTAGCTGCTTTCCGTCTAGTCTTATACTGCTAAATTAGGGACAGCTAGCACAGATAGCCCTCGAGTAGTTTTGTGCGAAATTCAGAAAACCAAAACTGAGCGGCATAAAAACGCAACAAGTAATAAAATGAGTTGTTTCATACAGGTTGAGCAATAACGGTGCAAACATGCCTGGGTTTTAATCACGAGTATTGTCTGAAAACATTTCAGTAGTTCAGATCATTTTAATCAGCGTGATCACGTGTCAGTATTTGAATCGATCTAATCTTACCCATCCCTTGCTGTTGTACATAATGTGAGACTATGGAAAAACTTTTGTATAAAGTACACACCGTTCCTTCAGCCTATAAAATGCTGGGCTTTAAAAGTTTAATTTCACCGCAAAGAAAGATGCCACGGTTGACGCAAGAAAGCAGAGATCAGGCGGTCCAGATGCTGATGACAGGAATGACATCAGCCAGGGTCGCGGCACACTTTGGGTGCACCATCATGCACGTCTGCACACGGCAAGGACGTGTACAAATTGTTTGAATGAGAACAATGTGAATGTTCTGGACTGGTCTCCATATTCGTCCGATATGAATCCCATTGAGCATCTCCGGGACACAATCCCCCAGAGGCAGATAGACAATCTGGTGACATCTGTGCCACGCAGGATCCAGGCTCTTCTGGTGGCGATTGAAGAACATTCCCGTTATTAGTGTTTTGAACGTTGAAATCCTGATTAAACTGTTTGTGTGTAGTTTCTAATCAAATTTGAATATTGTGTAGTGCAAAGACATGATGATTTCATGATATGCACATTCAAAACTCATGTTTAATCTAGCGTATTGAAATTGTTTAACTGTATTATCTTGTTGCGTTTCTAATGCCTCTTAGTATACAATGGTAATAATAATACAATAAACGTTTTACCAAATGCATAAGTGTTGTAAAACAATCTTGTTTTTCAGCAAAATAAAATGATCATTTTTCAACGAAGGAGCTACTAGTTATTGATTTACCCCTCATTGGCTCAGTGGTAACTTTGAAGGCTTATATCGCCAAACATCGGGTTTCGTTACTTGTGGTGGAAACATCAAAGATAGAGCCCATTGTGTTGCTTCGTACTTAACAACAAACAAACGCAAAAACGTTTTATGTTTGGCACAGTGCTTAACATTCCACACAGATAACATAAATAATTAAGATAACTAAGATAATTTCTTAGTTACAATTTTAACTACTTGGAGACGCTTACAAAAAAACAAACAAACAGTGATTTCAAATGATTAATGTTCACCTAACTAGCCCCCCAGTGGCTAAGCGGTATGCTAAAACCGGGTTTCAATACCCGTGGTGGGCAGAGCACAGATAGCCCATTGTGTAACTTTGTGCTTAATTCATAAACAACATCACCTAAGTACTAGCTGATAAAGAATGTTCTGTTTTAGCAGTCGACTTGTGACTGTAGTAATCGTGCGTCATTTGTAATTTTTTTCCTAATCTTTCAATCTCTTCAAACTAACTATATCGAGCAAAAACAGAAAGTGGTCGAACGAATACGTACAATATGGATTCACGTGTATAAAGGAACATGATGGGAGTCAGCGTCCTCAATGCATGATTTGCAATGCCAAGTTGAGCAATTCTAGTCTAACACCGGCAAAACTAAAAGAACACTTCCTAAAGCTGCATGGAGACAGGAAATACAAGAACATAACACTTGCTGAATTCAAGGTAAAGAGTTTGTTTGTTTCGCACAAAGCTACTCGAGGGCTATCTGTGCTAGCCGTTCTTAATTTAGCAGTCTAAGACTAGAGGGAAGTCAGCTAGTCATCACCACCCACCGCCAACTCTTGGGCTACTCTTTTACCAACGAATGGTGGGATTGACCGTCATATTATAACGCCCCCACGGCTGAAAGGGCGAGAATGTTTGGCGCGACGAGGATGCGAACCCGCGACCCTCAGATTACGAGCCGAACGCCTTAACACGCTTGTCCATTCAAGGTAAAGAGAGCCAGGTTCGATGAAAAGGCTACTTTGTCTGTTCTCGGCTTTGTACCCATCGACAAACCGATCCCACATCATCGTACGAAGTTACGTACTTAATCGCAAAGCAGGGCAAACCACACACCATTGGTGAAGCACTCGTTAGACCAGCTGCGTTGAAGATGGCGAATATCATGCTGGGAAAAGCTGCTGAAAATAAGTTATCCCAAATTCCTCTTTCAAATGACACCATCAGCAGCAGAATAGATGACGTGAGCGATGACATCTTGGCTCAAGTAGTTGCAGATCTGATTTCAAACCCAGCGAAATTCAGCTTCAACTCGACGAGACCACCGACGTTTCCAATCTAAGCCAGCTTGTTGTATTCGTGCGCTATGTGAAGAACGACGAGATAAAAGATTTTTTTTTTATTTTGTAAGCCTCTTACAACAACAACTAAGGCAGCCAACGTGAAAAAACTTGTGGATGACTTCTCCAGAGACAACGATGTTTCGTGGGATATGGTTTCTGCAGTTTGTTCGGACGGAGCTCCAGTCATGCTGGGACGAAACTCTGGTTTTGGTGCGCTGGTGAAAGCCGATGCACCACACATCATTGTAACGCATTGTGTTCTGCACAGGCACGTGTTGGCAACAAAAACCTTGCCTTCAAAACTGGCAGAAGTATTAAAAATTGTAGTAGAATGTGTGAACTTTGTGCGAAATAGTGCCCTGAAGCATCGCATCTTCAAAGAGCTGTGTAGTGAAATGGGCTCTGAATTCGAGATACTTCTGTACCATTCTAACGTTCGGTGGTTATCCCATGGAAAGGTGCTGAATCGTGTTTTTGCCATGCGTGTGGAATTAGCCCTGTCTTTGCGAGAGCACCAACATTGTTATACAGATTGCTTCGAAAAATCTGAGTTCATTCTCATTTTGGTGTACATGGCCGATATCTTCAATGCTCTCAATCATCTCAATCAACAGATGCAGGGCGGTGGAGTCAACATCATCGAAGCGGAAGAAAACCTGAAGGCTTTTAAAGAAAAGCTACCGTTATGGAAACGACGAACAGAGAATGATAACTTCGCAAACTTTCCCCTGCTGGACAACTGTGTAAGATCAAAGATGTGTCTGAAATCGGAGACATTTCTGTACCCGGCGAACTGAAGCAAGCAATTGCCATGCACTTAGAGAAGCTCTCAAAGTCTCTCGACGGATACTTCCTCACCAAGGAGTCATATCCAGCATGGGTGAGACAGCCGTTCACGTTTAGTGTTGCGACAGCAGATGTCAATGATGAATCCCTCGACGAAATCATTGAACTTCAGCAGAGCCAGGTTCAACAGCAACTTTTCAGAACAACAACGCTCTCAACGTTTTGGTGTCACCAAATCATAGCGTACCCTCTTATTGCTAAGAAAGCCCTTGAGATGCTTATACCGTTTGTTACAATGTATCTTTGCAAGCAGTCTTTTTCGAGGATGGTAGACATAAAAACGAAGAAAAGGAACAGACTTTGTTGCGAAAATAATATGAAAGTGGCACTTGCCAAGGTGAAGCCGCGCATTTCTGAACTTGTCTCTGAAAGGCAACAGCAAAAGTCACATTGATTTGCAGTAAATATTCATTGAGTTATGTTTTTGTTTTTGTGTGAAATTCATGTTTTGTTAGTTTTGTTCTTTGAACACAGTGATACATGGTTCATTTTGTGCACTAATAAAACATATATTTGTGTTTTAAATTTGAAAAAAAATCGTATGTTAATTTTCCAATTACGAAGGGTTCAGTGAATGCAAGTACGACACTTTCGGGGTTCCGTACCTCCAACAAAGTTAAGAACCACTGCTCTAGTCTTACACTGCTAAATTAGGGACGGCTAGCGCAGATAGGTTTGTAGATTTGCGCGAAATTCAACAAACAAACAAAATATCATTAAAAAATTCAAATAAATTAAAATTTACATCGACTCTGATTTTGGTACGATTAGTGTTTTTACTGATTAAAATAGAAAAGTTACCTCTGAATTTCAACAGTCAGTTTGGGAATAATTTGTTCTAGTGCAAAGCTACACATTTAATTAACTGTGTTCCGAAGAACCGAACACAGGATTTCAGCTTTGTAAATCCGTAAACATACTGTTAACACGCCTGTTTAACAGGAGACAAAGATTAAACTATTTTGGTTGAAGAACAAAGCGTAGACCGTTGTTATTTATTGAAATAAACTTGTGAAGTGATTAAGTCTGTGCTAAACAAATCGTACTGTTATTTTGTATGCTTGTATTGGTTCACTTCTCGTGTTGTTAGCTTACTGCACGTGTTGGTCACGTGTTAGACAAGTTAATAAGTATTCTTAAACTCTTATTGCTTAGAATTTAGATGTATTCGTGATACATCTACCAATAGTTTATCTGAAGCTTGTTGGCGCAAAGTATTCGAAATCTTATAAAACAGCATGAAATATGATCCAGAAAAAATTCTTTATTGGAGTGTACAATTATTATTACATAGAAACTTGAGAGTCAAAGAAATGTTTACTATAATATTAATATGGATATTTCAACTTAATAATTAGGGTATACGTCAGAATAAAGCATATTTGTAAAGAACAAAGAATAAAATCCGATTATAATTAGTCACGTGATATTGAAAGCAAGATAGAATAGGTCGTGACTTAGGATTGGATAAAACAGGTCTAGTGTAATTCATGATGGAAGGCCACGTTTAACAGTTCGACACACGAAGTGCGAAATCACAATGCTACTAATAATAATTTGAGTCGTTTCATTATTATATATAATTGTATCTCATATTTTTAACAATTAAAAAAAACGCCCAATGAGTGCTTTTCTTTATATACAACATCCTTTTACCTCGTGACAAAATCTACAAAAGATATTTACGAGTTTAATAACTTTAATATTTTACATATTAGGCCTACAAGAGAACAAAGAACTCGCATCCTGAGATAACATGGACAAGATTCAGATGTGGACTGTTATAATTCTGTTTTTACAAAGCGACTTAACAAAAGGTAGGTAGATTATGATAAATATAAAAAATGTCCGAAAATTACATTCAAGACTCTATCTGTGCAATGTTATCATATTTCATATGTGGTACAGCTCCTCTGTTAGCCGTATAGACGAATTCTACTAACTACTGTAATGGATGCTCAAGGTTCCTATCGAAATAAAAGTATACGATTTTGTTAACATAGCTTCTGAGCATTTTATGTACATGGTGGCCCATAAGTTCCTATCCATCCATATATCTTATGTATCCAGTGTATCTGTGTGGTGTCACCAGTATTCTTGCGTTCATGTACCCACGTACTTGTCACAATACGCTCTTCAAGTGTAAATGGGCTTACATCGGCCATATTTCTAAAAAAAAAGAAACAAATTTATAATACATGCGTAATTGAATATAACAATAACATATGGATGAATAGGGACTTACGGGCCACCCTGTATATGTATATTCTGATATTTACTATTGTCTTGCCAATTTAGTACACTTCATATCTACATACACGAATGGTTGAATCTTTTTCTATAAGCTGATCGTGTATAAGCTATAAATACAGAATAAAAATAGGAAAAATCTTATAGCAGAATCTCCAGTTTTTTTGTCAAAAAAATAGTGAGTAATTTCAATTGAATTTAAGCTTTGTAGAAGAACCAACTGAAAACCAACAACTAAATTCATATGTGAAAACATTAGCAATTAAATGTAACCTTTTATTGTAACGGCCCGGCATGACCAGGCGATAAGGGAGAGCTCGACTCGTAATCTGAGAGTCACGGGTTCGAATCCCTGTCGCACCAAACATGCTCGCCCTTTCAGCCGTAGGGGTGTTATAATGTGACGGTCAATCCTACCATTCGTTGGTAAAAGAGTAGCCCAAGAACTGGCGGTGGGTAGTGATGACAAACTGCCTTCCCTCTTGCCTTACACTGCTAAATTAGGGACGGCTAACGCAGATAGCCTTCGTGTAGCTTTGCGCGAAGTTAAAAAACAAACAAACCTATTGTAACGTTCAACGTACGTAGTTAGTTGCCATTCGTTCCAAATAAATAAAGCAATGGTTTTACAAGGCTGCATCTGTCCATTTTAATGACAGACTGTAATGGAATGCTTCATATAGTGCCAGTACCAGAATAGCAACACTTTTACACGACTGACATTAAATTATTTATTATCATAACTAAGCGTTGTAAAAAAATGTTCTAGTTCGTGCTAAATTAATTATTTTAGTCACTAGGTGGGGTTAACGTATAGTAAGGAAATTTTAGATCAAATAACTTAAGTCTAAATTTCATTGATTAATTGTAAATAAGCACAAAGGTACACAATGAACGATTTGTGCTCTACGAGTATTGAACCCGGTTTCTAGCAGTGGGAGTCTGCAGACACACCGCTATGCCACTGAGGGGCGTTTCATTTAGATAGTCAACACGATGAAGAAAGCCTGGATAGCCCATTGTGATATTTACACAAGACAGATAAGTAAGAGTAAATAAACAAAACATTTACTTTCTTTGTATGACGTAACTAGCTCTCCTACAGGATTATTTTTATCCTTGTTGTTAATTATTTGTTATTTCTATTAAACATATTACTAGTTAAACACCGTATAGTGTTTCATAGAACAGTTCTGAGTTGTTGTTTTGTTGTTGGTTTATTTTCAAGCACGGACTTTTATTTCATAGTTCCGTCATTTCTTGACCGACTTGAGATCTAATTACAGTTTTGGGTTCGAGAGGTCAAACCTTTTCGACTGATGTATTTGATCATGTCAAAGGTCTCATAAACTAATTTATTCTAATCCTGCTTAAAATTTTTTCAAGTCTCGTGGATGTTGAGAAATTCCTGTTACTTTCCTTCTTATGAGCTATATTTTTGTGTTCCAACTATACGAAGCGTATGGCGCGTGCATATCCGATTCTATTTCATTCCCCATCAGGATGTCTACCAGCATATCTTGACTGTGGTCAAGAATATAAGCGAAAGAATTTGACCTCCTAAGTCTAAATCCGTAATTAGATCTGAAATCAGTCAAGAGATGATGAAACTATGAGCTAAATGGTTGGTTGTATTTAAAACTGCGGCTAATAAGGTCTCATAGATTAATTTGCTCTAATCACGTCTAAATTAATTCGAAGTGCTGCGGCTATTGCGGATTCACTCTTGTTTCATTATATATATTTTTCCCTTACTTTTTGTTTGCTCTGGTAAAACAATTTCCACGGATTTTCCGGTTTCAGTGACGTTAAAATAAGTGGAAAAGCAATTAGTGATAATTTTGAGAGTTCGTCACATGCAATCTATTTATCACATTTATTTAATACTAAACCATCGCTTATGGTGATTAAGCTAATCTCTAAGCACATCACGAAGTTTATACGAAATAAGTAGTGTTACCATTAAAGCTAAAACTATAGACATGTCGACCATATACGTGTTTAATGGTCTCTAGCACTTAAATTAAATCGTAAAAGTTGGAATACTATATACATAATTTGGTGTAGCTAAAATTAAATGAGTTAATTTTTTTTTGTAGCTTTCATTTCGTTATCGTTTCTTTTAATTTTCTGGCCAGTATGTATCATTAGATATTTCGAGGATCTAATATTAGAAAATCAAATCATGAGTGTCTTTTGTTAGGAAACGCTCCAAATATTGAAGTATCCCACAACATGCGTGTTTTGAAACTACCCAGGGAAACTAAGGCAGGTAAGTTTACAAGACAAATCTTGTGGTCATTCACTCTTACGAAATATTTTATGACTGGTATAAACTACCTATTGTGTTTTAAATTAGCCTCATGAATCTGTACATTCAAAGATGCGAGCTGTATTTCCAAAAGATATAGTGTCATATAGTAATATTTGTATAATTCTTTGTGTGAAAAATAAAATGAGATTTTTCTTCTTCAGTTTTATCTTATTGTGTTAGGGTACAACGTCTAACGAAACACTGTACTTTATATTCCAGGAACCATAATATATCGTCTGAAAGGTCACGATTTTGATATTCCTGATGTGTTGACTTTTGGTTTTCGGGGAACAGGGGCTAGCGATCTCTTGGAAGTGCAAGCGGCTAGTTTTACTGAAGCTGATGTCATTCTGCGTAAGAGACCAACGGTAATATTAAATTATTTTACCGTAAAAGTAGTCGTAGTTACGTCGGGTTTCAGTTGTAATCTGATGTTGCTTTTTTTGAATGAAATCATTTACGAGATTAAAATATGCAGACAATTCTGGGCCATTTCTAGGTACATTTTCTTATGATCCTATTCGTTTTTCCCCCTTTTACTCTCCACTCCAGATTATGTCCTTATTCTCACGTACTCTCGCTACAGTTTCAAGAGTTTCTTTTATATTCCTTCTTTATTATGCCTAATTACGATATATATATATATTCAAGTGTCCATGATCACACATAGGCCCGGCATAGCCAGGTGGGTTAAGGCGTAATATGAGGGGAGCGAGTTCGAATCCTCATCACACCAAACATGTTCGCCCTTTCAGTCATGGGAGCGTTATTATGTGACGATCAATCCCACTATTCGTTGGCAAAAAAGTAGCCCAAGAGTTGGCGGTCGGTGGTGATGACTAGCTTAATTTCCTTCTAGTCTTACACTGCTAAATTAGGGACGGCGATCGCAGATAGCCCTCGAGTAGCTTTGCGCGAAATTTAAAAAAAAACAACAACAAAAAAACAAACAAACCATGATCACATATTTTTAAAAATTACTATTTACATTACATTGGCGATAATAAATATTTTCTTACACTTCAGTGTATCCAACTTGCCAGCACACCTGTTTAGGGCGGAACAGTCCCTATTTCTTAGGACTTCCCCCCCATGACGTGTGGAAAGTAAGTTCCGATTTTTTGAGGAAATAATTACGGCTTGCAAGTGAATACATTTTGCAACCGCGTGCGCACGCATATTGAGTCGAACACAGATTCGTCAATCCAAAACAAACAATAACTACCAATGGTTATTATTACAATGGTTCCTAAATTACTGTCATTACACTTTCGACGCTAAAGGCACCATGAGAGCCAACGATTTACATTCACCACTGTGAGGGGTGACTGATGGGTTGAAGCCCATCTATGGATTTCAGTTTTTAGGTCTCATTAAGGATTTGTGCTATAAATTTAATACCATATAAGCCTTTTTGTTTTATTATACATTTCAACGACTGGTCTGACCGTGTAATGCCTAATTTCGCGCAGCTATATCAATATTTTCCATTAGTGTGTCTAGTGGCTCCTTCTTCTTTTTAGGCCCCCGCTAGTACAGCGGTATGTCTCCGGATTTACAACGCTAAAATCAGGGGTTCGATTCCCCTCGGTGGGCTGAGCAGATAGCCCCATGTGGCTTTGCTATAAGAAAAAACACACTCTTCTTTTTAGTACCTTAGGCGACAGTAAATTGAGTTTTCGTACACGAGTTAAAACACCTTTGATCATTGACACTCTAGTATTGACTTCTCTGCTTCAACTGGATGTCTGTGGTAGCTGGCCCGTCATGGCCAGGTGGTTAGGGCGCTTGACTCGCAATCTGAAGTTTGCAGGTTCAAATCTTTGTCCCACCAAATATGCTCACCCTTTCAGCCGTAGAGACATTATAATGTAGCACACAATCCCACTATGCGTTAATAAAAGAGTAGTCCCAAGCGTTGACGGTGGGTAGTGATGACTAGCTGCCTTCCCTCTAGTCTTTTACTGTTAAAGTAAGGATGGCTATGGCAGATAGCCCTCATGTAGCTTTGTGCAAAATTTCAGACAAACAAATAAATAAAATTGTGTTAGTTGCTAATTTATACATACCATACACAAAAGTGCGCCATGGGGTTCTGAGGCAAATTCAATGGAAATAAGCTCATTGATAGCTCTTGACATTTTGTCAATACTTTTGGTAACATTGTGCATGCACTGAATTCTGGGAAAGTTATTTATTGTTTAACGTTTATACCCTTCGCCTTCTGGTGGGTCAGCGGTGAGTTTTCGGACTTATAATGTTAAAATCTGTGGTTCGATTCCCCACAATGGATACTACACAGATGGCTCATTGTGGTTTTGCTCAAAAGCCAATCAAACTAAACCCATGGTGGGACAATGGTAAGTCTATGAACTTACAACGAGAAAATTCAGGGCTTGACCCGATGCGGTGGACAATGACTCATTACGTAGCTTTGCATTAAAAAGACCCAAACAAAAAATTAATGTTTTCATATTTTCCAAACTATATTTATTTGCGTGTTTTTTGGTTGCTTATATTGGACATTTACTAGCGATGAATACTTGAACTGTTGTTGTCATATTTCTGTGTTCGTGCGTTTGTATGTGTAGTCTTGTTGTTTTTTTTGTTTTTTTGAATTTCGCGCAAAGCTACTCGTGAGCCGTCTCTAATTTAGCAGTGTAAGACTAGAGGGAAAGCACCTAGTCATCACCACCCACCGCCAACTCTTGGGCTACTCTTTTACCAACGAATAGTGGGATTGAACGTGACATTATAACGCCCCCACAGCTGAAATGGCGAGCATGTTTGGTGCGACCGGGATTAGAACCCGCGACCCTCCGATTATGAGTTGAACGCCTTAACACATTAGGCCATGCCAAGCCTCTGTGTATGTAGTCAGCTCTCGATCTAACGAATGCAGTGAAAAGTCCACGAAGAAGCGAGATTTAAATAAATTAAAACACAAATACATTTTTCGTAAGAATGATCAGGCATTAAATCAGTCTTGAAAAGTTGAGATTTGGTAAATTTGTACCTTTTACTTAATTTCTTTTTGACATTGAGGTTTTTCATTATTATAATATTAAGTGAAATATAAATAATAAATACATTTAATTTAAGAATAGCATAACTTTGCATCATAACAAATAAAAAGTTAAGTTTACACGATTTAAATTAATGACATAAACACGTTTTGTATTTTCAGTCTCCAATTTTTAGTTTTTCGTTGTTTTTACAGGAAAATGAGTATAAATTTACGGTATTCGTCACAGATGGCATTGAGGTAAGTAGAAGCTTGTTGTGTTTTTTGCAAATTGTGTAGTACAGGGGTTACCAAACTTTTTTATGCTCTGCACCCCTAAAAATTTTATAATTAGTTTTTTTATGATATATAAAGAAAAACGAAACATTTGGAAATAAAAAAATGTTATCTCGCACCCCTGGTTGGGAACCACTGGTATTGTATAACAATTAGTGATTTTTACAAACGAATAAATAGATATATATTAGCATCAATTTCATTCATCGTAATCAGTTAAGAGTCTTAATAGTAAAAATTACAATCTTTAATCAAAACTGACTGTTTTATCAACTGCTGTTTTCGTTTGTTTTCACACAAATCAGAAACATTCAAAATAGAAAAGATTACTTATAATAAGAAATGCTTAAAACGAATAAGATCAACGGAACATTTATGATTGTTTAAAAATTAATATTCATTCACAACAAAATCATCTGACAAATTTACAAGGTTAGCAAGTCAAGCACAGACAAAAATGTTCTCACAACGTTTGACCAGTCTCGCTTTGGTCTAGTGGTGAAAGCGTGTCATTATATTTTACCTCTTCTGTCATAGTTGTGTGAGTTTTATAAATATAACGACTCCTTACCCCATTTGAAACATTCTATAACTTGGGTAAATAATCCCAATCGTGATTTTTAGATAAGAAAGCGATTATATTTCTAACATAAACCAGTACTGATTAACAAATGTTATTAGTAGGCCTAATTAGGCAAAAGAAGAGGGACTTTGTCTAGGTCGCCCAATTGAACTCGAGTATTTAACGCAATGGCGTAATTTGAAATTATGTGTTAACCTGTGTCGCCCAATTGAACTCGAGTATTTAACGCAATGGCGTAATTTGAAATTATGTGTTAACCTGTCTTGATTATAAATATCTCACACAAACTACCACCCACCCAAATGATGCTCTGGCCCTGATGTTAGTGATAAAAATTATACTAGACAGTATTTGCATTTTTCCGCATTCATCCTGGTTCGTCCATTTCGAATTTGAAATTAGATTAGTGTAAATATGCATTTCAATTTTGTGTCTCTCTGTGTATGTGTCTCACGTTACCTCCGCCAGGAGGAGTTTCGTTGAACGTCAGTATTGATAAACTGGGTTTAAAATACTGCTAGAAAAAAAAGGCTATCACACAAAACTATTTCATATAATAATTTAAAAGTCTAAGATAGGCGTTCGCATGTGTTATATGATAAGAAATAGTTGATTCTAAGGGTTTAGCTTAATCTCTCTTATAAATAATAGTTCATACCTGTTGGTTAAAGCTGCCGCGTAAGTTCTTAACGTATGCTGTTTATATCTAAATTCTGTATACTAATATAACACAAAGCTTACGTTTCTCTTTGTTTCCCAGACAACCGAGGATGAAGCGACTATTATTATTACAGATGATACAAGAATTTCTTCGCCGTTTCTGGATTACGAGCCTATTATAAAACTGCCTGAGGTTAGTTTTGTTTTTATTTCAGGGTTTATAGTTTAACTAATTATAAGGCTGGAGAGTTCTTCACCTAACATACGGAGATAGAAATAGTCATTTTTGTTTCGTTTCAAAACAACCAGTTCTACAAAAAGAATATTAAACTATGATGAATAATTAAAACAAGTTCATTCAATTCCTAGTACAATAAAGTATTTCAGCTTTTGACATCAGAGACTTGTGTATTATATTAAAATAAATCGAATATATCTTATTCTACAGCTTGCAATCTTTACTAGTAGGACTGAGCTTTAGCCTATAATTAGCGTGCTTGGACTGTGAATCTGAGGATGCGTGGTTCGTAGCCCGTTTCGGAAAAATCACGCTTTTCAATTTGTGGTGTTTCTTTGTTGTTGCTGTTTTTTTGTGCTATAAGAGTACTACTCAAGTCCCGCTATTCTGTGATAACGCTGGTTATCTGTTTTTTTGTCTACTTTAACAGTTTTACAAAAATTAGGTTCGGCTGAGCGCAAGCAGCGCTTTGTGTTGCTTGATGTGAAAAACTTTAAAATGAATGAGTAAACTTTATTGGTATGTTTAAAAAAATAAAGCAACAGGTGTCTTTTAAAATTATTGGTGTAAATTAGGGGTACTGGTGCACTTTTTACAGTAGTTTATTTGTTGTTAATGGTAAAGTTACACAATAGACTATCTGTGCTGTGTCTATCATGGGTATCAAAACCTGGTGTTTAATGTTATGAGCTTTCAAAGTTAACGACAAGCCAACAATGAGCATTCTGTTATAGTCTTACACGTTTTTAATGTTTATAAGATGTGCTTTTATATGGTCTGATTATGTTTTACTTTATTTTTTACAAAGAATACAATTCAGAACGCCACCGTTGGATATGTGTTAGCCAGAGAAAAAAAAAACAGTAACCTTCCAGTGCAGTTCGAGCTTAGGGTGAGCTACTGCAACACTCTTTTATCATGAGCAATTACTTTTTTATTTCACTTCATGTAAAATAAGTAAATGCTTTGTTTATTTACTTTTACTTATCTTTCTTGTTTAAAAATGATCGTATTACTAGCATAAATTTCGCAATGGGTTATCTGTGCTTTGTCTATTGTGTTGACTCTCTAAACGAAACGTCCATCAGTGGCAGGCTCGGCATGGCCAGGTGGGTTAAGGTGTTCGATTTGCGAGTTCGAATGTCTGTCACACTGAACATGCTCGCCTTTTCAGGCGTGGGGGCATAATAATGTAACGGTCAATCCTACTATTCGGTGGTAAAAGAGTAGCCCAAGAGTTGGCGGTGGGCAGTGATGACTAGTTGCCTTCCCTCTAGTCTTATGCTGCTAAATTAGAGATGGCTAGCGCAGATAGCCCTCGAGTAGCTTTGCGCGAAATACAAAAAAAAACAAACAAACCACCAGTGGCATTTACAAGTGAATTTACAACGCTAGAAACCTCAATACCTGTGGTGGGCAGAACACAGATAACCAACCCATTGTGTAGCTGTGTGCTTAACTTCAAACTAAACGGAACAGGTATTCGAAGAAGAGCTAACTCAGAATTAAAAATCACAAGCACTATGTTAATGTTTTCATTTATTTATGCTATAAGAACGTGAGACTGTGACTGATATTCTAGAATGACAATGTATCGTTTTCATATTATTCTTCTAAAATAGAAAGTAATTTGAGATATTCTATATATATAAACATTATATCAGTAGCTACATCAATAATTTACCTACATTTAAATTATGGTGTAACAGTGATATCAGGACGAAACCGATGTCAAAGCAGTATTAGAATATAGCTTTGAAGCTGATTGAAATTTTTTACATTAAATTTAAACACTAATTTTGTGAAATTTGTTTCCCTAGAAGTTTGTTTTCTATAATAGTTGATAGATTTTTCCCTTTGAAACTATCTCAAAAGAAGTTTTGACATTTAAATGTCAAGGAAACGTTTAATACTTGACAGTATTAGAGTAACTGGAATAAATAAAAGTGACAAGTTACTTGAGAAACGAGCTAGTTTATAACTGTTCGTTTCTGTATTAGATACAATAGATATACGTGCGTTATGCAATTTAGTCAGACCTTTTAGAATACCACTGTGTGATTCCTTTGTTTTTCTCATTTCGTCAAATCAATGCTATTTCTTCAATCTATATGCAAAACCAGAATAACTTGAAATTTTATTAAAATTTTAAAATTCAAGTACTTATGTAATAAAATCTCAACGTTGTTATTACACAGGTAAAACCTTTACTCTAACGCGGGTCAATAGCCTTATAATAGACACTACACGTTTCGACATCAAATCAAGTCTGTGAATGACGTGATTACACGTCAGAACATCATGTGTGGTGTCTGTCTTACTTTTACAAGTTTTTCCTTCCAAAGTTTTGTTTTATATTAATTAAAAATAATGCCATCAAGTGATTCTTCCATTGTAGATTATTTTATCCCATGTGTGTGTTTGAGGAAGGGCTGGGGAGTTTGCACAGTTGAGAAGAATTGTTTCAAGTTCCTTAATAAATAAGCTCTCATCAGTCACTCACATACTCCTGTTTCGATCTGTAAATCTGTCTCTCTCTCTCTTCACATATACTGTTTAATGTTGTTGATGTTTATGAAAAGAATTAGAGACAGTTTGTGTGGAGAGGCAGAGTCTTCTCAAGTCTCTTATATGTGCCACCCCCGATATAGAGATCAAAAAAAGGGAATTTTTTCCATCGAGTTTAGCTCAAATAAATATACACTGGTTTTCTGAAGAAAAAACATTGACTTCTAACGTTTAAATTAAGATAGCAGTTCTTACAGTGTTGATTATAGTGTGTCCCTATTAACAGTCATTGTTATAGTTTCGATTTGAATTACTGAACACTAAACGATATGTTGGAAATTAATTTTCAAAACTTTTTTTTTTTCTAGGGTTCAGAAAAGTTCACCATTAAGTATGTGTTTGGTCCTCGAGGGACAAGTAAAGCTGAAATCAGTCTCATTCAAACGGTGGATTATGAGCGACGAAACATGTATCGACTGCAGATACTAGCTTTAGTAAGTGAAAACACTCAGAGTGAATGTCCAAGTATTATAACAAACTGGGATGTATTCGCTTTTAACAGTTTCTCCTAACTGATAAATTTTCTTGGAAATCATGATCGTGTATTTGTTTTGTTTGCCACATCGGGCTATCTGTTGAGTTCATCCAGGGGATTCGAACCCTTGATTTTAGTGTTGTAAATCCGTAGACTTACCACTGTATCAGCGGGGGACATTTTAGAACAATGCCACGTGGTTGATTAGTTAGAATTAAACACAAAGCTACCCAATAAGCTATCTGTGTTCTGTCCTCTATGAGTATCGAAACCAGGTTTCTAGTGGTTTGAGTCTACATACATTCCGCTGTGCCACTGTGGGGGATATTTTTATTTGTTGTTTGTAATTAAGCACAAAGCTACACAATGGGCTATCTTTGCTCTGCCCACCATGGATATCGAAACCCGTGTTCTAGCAGTGTGAGTCCGCAGACACCACTGTACCACTGGAGGGGGGCGTTTCTCTGTCAATAGTTTCATCTGACTGTATTAAATACATTTCGTGTTGTTTCATAATAAAATATATTTGATGTTTGTTTGTTTTTATTTATTTATTGTTTTAAACAATATTTTTCGACAGGAGTCATCATTTATAGTGTTTGAATGACATAATCGCTGATTAAATCGCTTTGCCTAGACCAGGAGTATTTTTGAATAGCCAGTTTTTGGATTAGATTGGATGACGTACAAACTTACTAAGAAGTTATGTTCTCCTTAGCTCACCGAGCGAGTAAACTATTAAGTTGTCATTATTCTTTAGGGAGCATGTCAGTATGGGTGACAATTAGTCTAGCGGTTCGATAGTTATAAGTGGACATAAACTGGTATAGGTTCGATTCACCTTTCCTCTAAGATAGAATATGTGGTTTATACACTAATAGCCAGGAATAAGAAGAGATTCTGTGAGTTTTGCTGTTGAACTTAGGATTGTTTTAGGGGTACAGTTGAAATATTTTACTGTGTAATAAGTCAACTAATTTTATTTCTAAATAAAAATATGGCTCGTTTATTAATAAAACAAATTATAAACTCCTAAAGATACTGTGATATATCGACAGCAAAAATCAAGAAAACTTCGTGAGAGATCACTGGTACAACGCGTACTAAGTCCAAAGAAATGTATAAGTTCGAACGCGTATACATCAAATGTGTAAAATGAGAAATATAAATAATTTTTATCCTCTATTTTTAGTTTATTTGTTTATAACAAATGTAGTGGAGATGTTAATATTAACAAATAGGACGTTGGTGATTACTTTTTCTTGGGCCTGGAATGGCCAGGTGGTTAACTTGCAATCTGTTGGTCGCAGGTTCGAATCCCCGATAACACCAAACACGCTCGCCCTTAAAAAAAAAGAAAAAAAAGAAGCCGATCCGAGAACTTGCTGGGATTTAAGTTAAAGTATGTTTTCATTCCCCAACGGAATGAAAACAAACCAGGGACGGTCAGAAACGTCAGTTTTTCTTCACCCCACTCGCGGCTATGAATTATAGGGCGCGAAACTTTTAGTTTATATATATCCTCGAGATTTTATAGAAAAAAAACTATTAATTCTTTGAATTTTATGGAGAGAGGAGAGAGTCAGGAGAAGCTGTGAACTAGTCACGGAATAAGAGAGACGAGCGAAGGAATCAGAGCCCAGCTTTACAACTAACTGGCTGGAGTGAGTCAGTCGGTGAGATGATGCCGGTAGAAGGTTGTGTTGACGAACGGTCGGACATGCTCTTCCTTTCAGCCGTGGGGGCGTTATAAAGTGATGCTCTATCCCATTATTCTTTGGTAAAAGAATAGCTCAAGAGTTGGCGGTGAGTAGTGATGACTAGTTACTTTTCCCCTAGTCTTACACTACTAAGTAAGGAAAAGCTAACGAAGATAGCCCTCGTATAGCTTTGCGCGAAATTCAAAATAAACAAAACCCTCTAGTCTTTCATTGCCAAGTTTGGGAAAGCTAGCGCAAATAGCTCTTGTGTAGATTTGCGCAAAATTCAAAGCAAACCAAATCAAAACTTTTCCCCTTGAGGCATGAAGAACTTTCAATGTTGATACATTTATCTATTTAAATACATTTTGACATGAGTCAATCACTGTCTTCTACGTTATCGTCCAACTTCAATCGTTTTAGTTACGATTGAACTTTGAATTCCCTCTTCCCTCATAACATGTCTTAGAAACTCCGACTGTCTCTTTCATAACTTAGCAACTTTCTCATGTAACCTGCCCTTGACAAAACATCTTTTTTTGAAATATCTGCCCTATTAGTGCGACACTACTTTGAGGTATATAGTTGTTAGACGCTCACGTACATTTATATATATATCTAAATTATAGCATGGACAAGCGTGTTAAGGCGTGCGACTTGTAGGCTGAGGATCGCGGGTTCGAATCCCCATCGCGCTAAACATGCTCGCCCTCCCAGCCGTGGGGGCGTTATAATGTTGCAGTCAATCCCACTATTCGTTGGTAAAAGAGTAGCCCAAGAGTTGGCGGTGGGTGGTGATGACTAGCTGTCTTTCCTCCAGTCTTACACTGCTAAATTAGGGACGGCTAGCACAGATATCCCTCGAGTAGCTTTGTGCGAAATTCAAAAACACACAAACTAAAATGTAAATTTTAAAAACTTTGCATATACAGAAATTATGCTTACTCCAGTACTATAATGATTGAAGTTGATTATATATATATCTATAATTTGTTACTTTAACTCAAAAACAAGCCCAAACAAAAGCAAATTAAACAAAAAACGCTGCATAAGCTGCTGTTCTTTATTTCTTATGTGAGACTGGCGAATGGAGGTTAAGACTGATAGACGGTGTATCCCCACCGCTATGTGGGTCCTACTTCCTTAGTCACCTCCAAAACGTAGGGTACATTTTTCATCCCACTTTATAATTTGTATCATGGAAATCCCCTCGATTGGTGCAGCATTTCTGATTTTGTTAATAACAAATTATATGTACATGTTTGCAGATTTGTTTCTGTGTGAGAAGCACAGATAACTCTTTATGTAGTTTTGTGCTTAACTACAAACAAACAATTCCTGAGTAATCAGGTTTGCTTTTCTTCCACCACACCAGTGTAGTCAACTTATCTGAGTTCACAGAAAATAATTCAATAGTTTTCCTCCATGGAAATTCCTACGCTACATCCCTACACAAAGGTGTACCCTGGGATCTTTTCAGTTAATGCAGCGTTTTCTCTTTAATTTGTGGTTGTTTTGGCTTGTTTTTGAGTTAAAATAATAAATTGTATAAGTAGTTAGAGGTTTGAACTTGCTGTTTTTAGCACAGTCCTTCCTTATGATTATAAGCCCCGCATGGCCAGGTGATTAAGGCACTCAACTCGTAATCCGAGGGTCGCGGGATCGAATCCTGGTCGCATCAAACATGCTCGTTCTTTCAGCCGTGGGGGGCGTGATAATTTGTCAGTCAATCCCACTATTCGTTGGTAAAAGTGTATCCCAAGAGTTGGCGGTTGGTGGTGATGACCAGCTGCCTTCCCTCTGGTCTTACACTTCTAAATTAGGGATGGCAAGCGTAGACCGCTCTCGTGTAGCTTTGCGCGTGTTTAAAACCACACCAACTGAATTAAAATGTATTTATTTTCACTAACATCTATCCCTCCAGTGGCTCAGGGGTATGTCTGCGGACTCACAACGAAAAAAACCGGGTTTCGATACCCATGGTGGGCAGAGCACAGATAGCCCTTTGTGTAGCTTTGTACTTAATTCAAAACAACACTAATACCTATATGTATATATACACAGCTGGCCAAAATCTTAAGGCCAATGAACATAAAGAAAAAATATGCATTTTACGTTGTTAGACTCAACCACTTATTTGAGTAGAGCTTCGAAGGATGAACATAAAAAAAGGAAAGATAAAAATAAAATATTTTCCAGCATTTAACAGGGAAAATGTGAACACTATGAAATTAGCCTAAATACTAGCTGGTCAAAAGATTAAGACCATACCAAAAAGTAAGTCCTAAACAGGGTAGGAAATGCCCTACAAGAGGTCTCAATAATGAGTTGCATAGCCATCATTGCGAAAAACTTCAAACAATCGCTTTGGTATGGTCGACCATACCGAAACGAAGCGTTTATCGGTAAACACGTAATGAAATTTAGTCATTTGTGTTAAAGCATTAGCGTTGTCAACATCTCTCACTGACATCTCCTGTGTTACATTGGGTAAAAACATGGCAAAGACTAAAAAGTTGACAGAGTTTGAATGTGGCAGAATTGTCGAGCTGCAAAAGCAAGGTCTCTCTCAACGTGCCATTGCTGGTGAGATTGGACGTAGTAAAACTACTGTTGCAAATTCCTTAAAAGACCCTGAGGGATACGGAACGAGAATTTCAAGTGGTCGGCCCACGACAATTTCGCTAGCGTTGAGCTGGAGAATTCTACGGGTTGTCCGGCAAAACACCAGCCGATCGTCGAACTAGGTTAAAGCCCTTACGGATGCAGAATGTAGCTCAAGAACAATAAGACGGCATCTACGAGAGAAAGGCTTTAAAAATCGTAAACGTCTTCAAAGACCACGCCTCCTTCAACACCACGAAACAGCTCGGTTAAACTTTGCTGAGAAGCACCAAACATGGGACGTAGAAAAGTGGACGAAGGTTTTGTTCTTTCATGAGATAAAATTTATCCTGGATGGTCCAGATGGCTTCCAACGTTACTGGCACGATAAGAATATCCTACCGGAGACATTTTCTACACGACACAGTGGAGGAGGTTCCATCATGATCTGGGGTGCTTTCTCCTTCCATGGAACAATGAAGCTTCAGGTTATACAGGGGCGTCAAACATCAGCTGGCTACATTGGCATGTTGGAGAGAGCATTCTTATTGACTGAAGGCCCTCGCTTGTGTGGAAATGGCTGAATCTTTCAGCAGGACAAGCTGCAATCCACAATGCCCGCAGGACAAAGGACTTTTTCATGGCGAATAACGTGATTCTTTTGAACCATCCAGCGTGTTCACTCGAACTGAATCCCATTGAAAATGTTTGGAGGTGGATGGCAAGGGAAGTCTATAGAAATGGACGTCAATTCCAAACAGTGCATGATCTTCGTGAAGCCATCTTCACCACTTGGAATAACATTCCAGCCAGCCTTCTGCAAACGCTTATATCGACCATGCCAAAGCGAATGTTTGAGGTTATTGGCGATGACGGTTGTGCAACTCATTACCGGGACCTCTTGTTGGGCATTACCTACCCTGTTTAGAACTTATTTTTTCGTATGGTCTTACACTTTTGACGAGCTAGTATTTAGGCTAATTTCATAGTGTTCACATTTTCTCTATTAAATGCTAGAAAGGTTTTTATTTTTATTTTTAATCTTCTTATTTTCATCTTTTGAAGCTCTACTCAAATAAGTGGTTGAGTCTAACAACGCAAAATGCATATTTTTTTTCTTTATATTCATTGGCCATAAGATTTTGGCCAGCTGTATATATATACATGTACACAGCTCACTTTCAGTTACAAATAAAACTACACATTTCTAATATTCTAATAACAACTGATTTCTATACCAGAATGCTTGGACTAATGAGACAGTGGATACCAGAAACATAGCTGTGGTTGACGTAGTAGTAACAGTTGAAGACATCCAGGACACTCCTCCGATCTTCAAGGATCTTCCATCTTTAGTTAAATTGTCGGAAAGCCTAAGACCGGTACGTCGTGTTCACAGTCTCTCGTTACTGAAGGTTTTTACATTCTATTCGATAATGTGCTTTTACACTCTATTTGGAAGTTGTTTTTACACCCACCCTTTATATCCAGTAATATGTTCAGTACGTTATTTTTACGCCCATTCTTTGTATCCGATAACTTGATTTTACAATATGTTCAATAGGTTGTTGTTACACCAACTCTTTATATCCAATAACTTATTTTTACAATATGTTCAGTACGTTTTTTTACACCCAATCTTTATATCCAGTAAATTGTTTCTCCACCCACTCTTTGTGTCCAATAACTTGTTTTTACAATACGTTCAGTATGTTATTTTGACACCAACTCTTTATGTCCAGTAAATTGTTCCTCCACCCATTCTTTATATCCAATAACTTGTTTTTACAATATATTCGGTATGTTTTTATACCAACTCTTTATATCAAGTAAGTTGGATTTACACCTACTCTTTATATCCATTAACTTGTTTTACAATATGATCAGTAGGTTGTTGTTACACCAACTCTTTTTATCCAATAATTTGTTTTTTGAATATGTTAAGTATGTTGTTTTTATTCCCGCTTTTTATATCCAATAACTTGTTTTTACAGTATGTTCAGTAGTTTCTTTTTACACGAATACACTGTGTGTGTAATAACTTATTATTACATTCTGTTAGTTAAGCTGTAGTTATAGTTGCCTTCCGGTAAGTTATATCCTGTTTAATAAGTTCTTTTTTTTAATTTCTCTTAATATGAAGCCCAACGGAGTTTGCAAATCAGTTTCTATCTCTGATCATTAAATTTAAGCTTACGCCACTCTCTCTATCTAACCAATGAAGATTAACATATCTTGTTCACTTCAACTGTGTACTAAAATAGGCCAAGAGTGGACTAGTGGTTGTCGTGCTCGAACTGCAAATGTAAGGGATTACTGTTCGCAGTCCGTTGTCGCAAAATAGCGCTTTGCAATTTGTAAACATTTCGCTGCTATTGGAGTAACGAATACATTCCATCATGTGATCAGACAAGAGTGTCTTAAGAGTTGGTAGTGAGTGCTGTTTGTTAGGTGGCCTGCCTCAAACTAACTCGTTCACAATCAGGACAACTAATCGAAAAGATTCCTTGTGTAGTTTCACACAAATATTCTGAAAAACAAATAACACTACAACAGAAAAACGTCACACGATTTGTTATATTTTATTGCAAATCTTGTAATGCCTACAATTTTCCACCACTGACCAAATGAAAAGCCAGTCAGTCAGCACCACCTTTCCACCAAAAGTCCATTCTATAGTATTGACTGTGACTCTTATAACGCACTCATAGCTTAATTAAAAGTGTGGGAAATATTTTGTGATATTGTAGTGACTGCTACCGGACTCGTCGGATCCGAAATCTGGAACTCTACCACAAAGCCAATCCGGACCCATGTGACAACGTGTTTCTTCTTGTAGCAAAGCTATCTACCCAGCGGGGTAATCCTTGTAACAGAAGAGAGTAAACACATTACTGACCACTTTCATATGTACATGTAAAATTCGGTTTCAGTTTTGTTTTTGTGGTATGCGAGAAGCTCTAAGTTGGCATAGTTTAAGAAACTGTATAAATACGATCATTTGAAAAATCGTTTGTTTTTTTTACGTAAGATTACTTTAACTAGTAGCGCAGAAATAATAAGTACAGCAGTGAGAAGTGAAAAGTAATTTTCTTTCCGTTATAAGAAAAATCATTTAACATATTTTCTCTGTGGCCAGGGTGACAAGGTCTTTAGAGTACATGCCGTGGATGGAGACATTGGAAACCAGCGTAATATCTCATACAGTTTTGTACCAGGTGAGAAACGTTATTTATTGTACCACACACACACAAGCGTTGATACCTGTTTTTGTCCTGATCGATTCACACGTTTTCAAGAAATCTTGCTGGCAAACACACACACGCACAATCACACAAATGCAAGCGTGAAAACGTAATCTTCGTCCATGGCGGAAGTAACAAATATCCTGACGTGTTCATGTTCATCAGTCATACGTGTCTGAAGATCATTGGTTATTAAATATCTATGTGTAGCTGTCGGCTTCTTTATTATGAAAGTTTAATTAGCACTATCTTCACGAACATTTCAACACGAAGTATAACCATCATACGAGTTAAGCCAAAAACTATTATATATTGTGTGCATTTGTACATTTTTATACAGACTTAACTAATTACTCTCAAATGTTTGCACATCGTACTTGTCTGTTTAAAGCTACAATAGTGCAGCATCTCCCAAAATATCGAAACCCGGTTTCTAGCGTCGTTAGTAATAGACATATTACTGTGCCACTGGGGGAATTAGTACAACACATATAACATTTTCATGTGTATCCATATATTACATTTCGTCACTCTTTCGGCCCTGCATGGCCTGGTGGACAAGGCACTCAACTCGTAATCTGAGGATCGCGAGTTCGAATCCCCGTCACACCAAACATGCTCACCCTTTCAGTCGTGGAGGCGTTATAATGTAACGGTCAATCCCACTATTCGTTGGTAAAAAGAGTAGTCCAAGAGTTGGCGGTGGGTGGTGATGATTAGCTGCCTTCCCTCTAGTCTTACACTGCTAAATTAGTGATGGCTAGTATAGATAGCCCTCGAGTAGCTTTGCGCGAAATTCAAAACAAACCAAACTCACTGTTTCGCTCATTTAAAAAAAATGAGAAGCTCACAAGAAACAATATTTATTAAAGAGGAGACGTGGTTGACAGAAGTTTGGGAAATGCTGCCAAAAAGTTAGTTAGCTAGTTATTTTGAATTTTGTCACCAACACCCACTGCCAACTCCTGGGCTACTCTTTTACCAACGAATAGTGGGATTGACCGTAACATTATAACGCTCTAACGGCTGAAAGGGAGGGCATGTTTGGTGCGACTGGGATTCGAACCCGCGACCCTCGGATTACGAGTCGAACGCTTTAACACACTTGGCCATGTCGGGCCTAAGTAAAATAAAAATTACCTCTTGATGCTAGCATTCCTGTCCCCAGTATGGTGGATGCACTAATTAACATGATATTGAACCATATCTATACTAAGTTTACTGTGACTGTAATGCTTTATATGCGGCTCAAGGTGTACATCCACATAAATTAGTGCAAGTTATTTTTAAGTTTTAAACTAAAAATAATTATTAGTAATTTTTAATTAAATTTGTAGTATATACCAATCAATCAGAAATAGAAACAGAAAACTAAAAATTTTCATCGGTGACTGTAAGGTCGAAACACAAAATATACGTATGGTATACGTTTCTTTCAAGTTTAAATGTTTTGTTTTCTTTACGTAAATACAATTTATAATTTTTTTTAAACACTTATACTGGTTTAAAAGCATTTCACGACAGGATGTGGTTTGTGGTGGTCACTCAGAAGTTCAACGGTAAGCCTCAATCAAGGCTTATAATGCTAAAAACCGGGTTTCAACACCCGCAATGGGCACAACACCCTTGGTCATGCCGGGCCCTGCCATAAAGACAACACACAAGAAATTTAACAGAAGCTACTAATATCACAACATCCAAACTTCTACACAGGCAAAACAAACACGTCTGTAAATATGTATTTAGAAGAAGTGCTTTAATTAATAGTAATAACTATGATTTTTTTGTTGTACAAAGACGCTCCCTGGAATTCCTTTTTCAACATCAACTCTTCCAGTGGAGAGATAACGTTAGCTAAGCCAATCAACACGTTGAGACAACAATATGGCACCACTGTCCCACTTCTCCTTGGCTTTCAGGTAAGTTCACGATTTTTTTTGTAAAATTTCATGAGGAAATATACAGGGTTTCGGTGAAACGATTTCGAAGTTTATGTCTGAAGAAAGCCGATGTATGATATATACTCAAACATCAAGTACTCGTTTTATGCACTCTTACTAAATCGCGCAACTGTAACTAGTAATTAAAACATTGACCATAAATAACTTCAACACTATAATTTGTTTGTACCTTGTACCAGAAAAGACTTTTACTTGTATTTTATGGTATAGGAGTTTTCTGTTTATTTTGACAGTAGAAAAGAGGCTGGCTTGTATTTTCAAGTACAGAACTTTCCGGCCTGGCATAGCCAGGTGGATAAGGCACTCAACTTGTAATCCGAGGGTCGCGGGTTCGAATCCCCGTCACACCAAACCTGCTCGCCGTTTCAACCGTGGGGACGTTATAACGTGACAGTCAATCCCACTATTGGTTGGTAAAAGAGTAGCCCAAGAGTTGGCGGTGGGTGGTGATGACAAGTTGCCTTCCCTCTAGTCTTACACTGCTAAATTAGGGACGGCTAAGGCAGATAGCTCTCGTGTAGCTTTGTGCGAAATTTCAAAACAAAATAATAGAACTTTCCTGTTGTAAAACGTTTTCTGTTTGTTTGTTTTTTTAGTGTAAAGTTTTGTGTGTTATTTTACTAGTTGAAACTTTTGTGGTTCTTAAGTAGAAAGTTTTCTGTTATTTTAGTAGTGGAAATGTTAGTTTGTTTTTGTAGTAGAAAGTTTTCTGTTATTTTAGTAGTGGAAATGTTAGTTTGTTTTTGTAGTAGTAAGTTTCAAGTGTAATTCTACTGGTGAAAAGTTTTGTGTTTCTTAAGAGGAAATTTTCTATTTGTTTTTTTAGTAGAAAGTTTTCTGTGTTATTTTAGTAGTAAAAAGTTTATGTTTCTTTGAGTCGAAAGTTTTCTGTGTTATTTTAGTAGTACAAAGGTTATGTTTCTTTGAGTCGAAAGTTTTCTGTGTTATTTTAGTAGTAAAAAGGTTATGTTTCTTTGAGTCGAAAGTTTTCGAAAGTTTTCTGTGTTATTTTAGTAGTAAAAGGTTATGTTTCTTTGAGTCGAAAGTTTTCTGTGTTATTTTAGTAGTACAAAGGTTATGTTTCTTTGAGTCGAAAGTTTTCTGTGTTATTTTAGTAGTAAAAAGTTTATGTTTCTTTGAGTCGAAAGTTTTCTGTGTTATTTTAGTAGTACAAAGGTTATGTTTCTTTGAGTCGAAAGTTTTCTGTGTTATTTTAGTAGTACAAAGGTTATGTTTCTTTGAGTCGAAAGTTTTCTGCGTTATTTTAGTAGTATAAAGGTTATGTTTCTTTGAGTAGAAAGTTTTCTGCGTTATTTTAGTAGTAAAAATGTTTCCTTGATCTGAGTTTTCTGTGTTATTTTAGTTTTTTTTTAGTCGAAAGTTTTCTGCGTTATTTTAGTAGTACAAAGGTTATGTTTTTTTGAGTAGAAAGTTTTCTGTGTTATTTTAGTAGTATAAAGGTTATGTTTCTTTGAGTAGAAAGTTTTCTGCGTTATTTTAGTAGTATAAAGGTTATGTTTTTTTTAGTCGAAAGTTTTCTGTGTTATTTTAGTAGTACAAAGGTTATGTTTTTTTTAGTAGAAAGTTTTCTGTGTTATTTAAGTAGTAAAAGTTGAGTATGTTATTTGAGTAATAGAAAATTTATGTCTTTAAGTTAAAAGTTTTCTTTTTTTCTTTTGTTTGTGTAAAGAACGCTGTATAATAAAAAGTGCAACCAGTTCAGTTATAGCGGAGTAACAACAGTTTCATTATTTGTACGTTCTGTTTTCTTCAGGCGAAAGAATTATCTTCTTCTGGGGATTCTCTTTTAAACTCAACAGCTGAAGTAGCAGTAGTATTGGTGAATACTGAAAACCATCCACCAAAATTCGCTAATATTCGCTATGTGGGCACTATTGGAGAAGGAAGCCCAGCGCTTACCGCTGTTCGCTGGGAGGGCGCCACTGTCGCTCGGGTAACAGATGACGACCAGGTAAGGTAGCGGTAGACACTTGTAGGTAACGATAGTTGTAAATTATAAATAATTCGAGCGAATAGTGACGGAGTATCTTCTGACTAACACAGGTTTATATTTTTTCTACAGTATTGTTTTAATACATTATGCATTTCTAACTGATATACATTCGAATCGATTTTTAATGAGTAGTGATGTGTCTTAAATGAGTTTTTACACGAGTTATTCAGAGTAAAATTATGAAAATATTGTTTATATCATGACACAACTATAATTCCTGATGTCATAAGATTTAAGTCTGAAATAGGCCTTTGCATATAAACAGTCAAACTCAATATTATTTGCAGTTAACCATTCTGAAAGGAACACTGTCATATATAAAGCAAGGCCTAACTTTCCAATAATCGCCTTTTATACAGAATAACAGAAACAGTTTTGAATGTGAATTAGTTTGAGATCTGTTATAAACTGAACAAATATTGTTACAAGTATTTACAATTCACGACAAATTTCAGTTTTCTCTGAATCATAACATTAATTATGCTATTTATGTTTGTAAATCTGTAAAATATTTCTGATTTAATGAACTTTAATTCAGTCGAGATCTGATATAGAAATTCATGCAAATTTACACTCCAGTGAAACATTCTTTTATTCACAAGAATATGTTGTTTTTTGTTTGTTTTCAGGGTATAAATGGAAGTTTTCGACTTTTTTTGGATGAAGATGCTGGTACGTTTGAAGTCCAGCCATCATCAGGAACCAATCAACTAGACTTTGCTATACTGGTGAAACATCCTGCTGGTATTGACTATGAAAGTAACGACAGAAAATACCTGGACTTTCGTGTATGTACATTTTATAATAATGGATTAACTGATTGGTATTATACATATCAAAAAGTACCTGGACTTTCGTGTATGTACATTTTATAATAATGGATTAATTGATTAGTATTATACATATCAAAAAGTACCTGGACTTTCGTGAATGTCATTTTATAATAATGGATTAACTGATTGGTATTGTTCATGTCAAAAAGTACCTGGACTTTCGTAAATGTACACTGTATAGTAATGGATTAATTGATTGATATTATATATGTCAAAAAGTACCTGGACTTTCCTGTATGTACAATGTACAATAACATATTAATTTATATGTATTATATACGACATAAAACACTCATTTATACAGAATTTGTAATGATAGAGAATGTAGTTTGTGTTATACACCTTCTAGTCTGGGTCCACACGCCTCCTTATTTATAGAGTATATTGAAAATTCGCTCAAAATATATTCAGATATGTATTATTGTTGTTAAGACTTCAGTACTACTGTATGGGCTGTTTCTAGGTTAGAATAAGTAGAAACGTGTTATCATTGTTTTAAAACTCAGATATTGTTAACCTTACATTTTGATTCTTGGTTTATATAATTACTGAAAAATAATTTAATGCTGCATTATTTTGTTACGTCCTCTAGATCGTTGTTCGTGAAACTCATGCATCCATTCCGTTGTCAGCTACGGCAGAAGTCAGAGTGGCTATTCTTGACGCCAATGACAACATCCCACAGTTCAAGAAACTTCGTTACGAAGCTTCAATTTCCGAGGATGCTGAGCCAGGAACTTTTGTAACAAAAATTGAAGTAAGTTTTCTTACGATATACTACACTTTATAAGTTGTAACGTACGATGATACTAAATAATATTTGGTAGTTTAAAATAACATAGGATGCGGTGTATTTAGGCTTACCTTTACATTATAAGTACATAGATGAGGTGGCTTATGGCATTACTAAATAGCGCAGTTCAAAATCTGTTTAGGCTTATCTGCACATCATAAATACATTTTTATGAGGTGACATACAACATAACTAAATTATTTAGTATAAAGTACATTTAGGCTTATTTTTACATTATAAAATACAACCAAAAGTATCTGTCTCTAGTGACGGAAATTTTTTTTAAAGTTAATTTATCAATTTAAATAATTTCATGGACTTTTAAAATGTTAAAAGAATAAACCTAATTAGTTCCAAATCTCCGAGCTACTTACACCAGGGTCCGTCCTACCAAATGCTTGTCCTTTTAGCCGTGAGGGCATTATAATATTACGATTAATCCCACTATCCGTTGATAAAAGAGTAGTACAAGTGTTGATGACAAGCTGACTTTCCCCTAGTCTTTCACTGCTAATATAGGGACAGCTAGCGCAAAACAAACCAAATACTTATACCGCCCACCGCAAAAAGGAATTGTTGAGCATTTCAGTCATGCTAATAACCGCTCACCAATAACATACGGTAAACCTGCATTTTTATTGTTTAAGTTACGTCACATTTTAAAGTGTGAATGACAGTGTAATTAACTCCTAATAATTTAGTGTAGAATATACTGCTTGCAAAATAAACTTTGACATTAATATTATTCATGCGTGTTCTGACATCATTTCAAAAGTGGTTTGGTTTATCCTGCGTGAGCATTTTTCAAACGTAGCGCGGGAAACGGCCACGTTAAATAAACGAACGCTTGGCCAGACACCACAGATCACAATATTTGTATTAGTACATGTATGAGGTGACTTATGACGTTACCTAATAACTTAGAATAACGTGTATTTAGGCTTATCTTCACATTGTAAATAGATTACAAAATATTAATATATAACTTATAGTGTAAAGTAATTAATAACAATCTAAGACGATAATTAGCTAGTTAGGCTAATGTTTGGAGAAAAAAAAAAACACGCAAAATGAGTTATGTGGCAGAAATATATTTTCCTTCAATTCGCTAGATGGCAATTCACTTTTAATAATATGCCGTAAAATCGGATGTGTAAAGTATCACACTTCAGTTTATAATTGTTACAACTTTACACAATAAAATTATGCATTTTTAGAAGTAACGAAACGGACAAAAAAAAACCGCGCACTTCAAATCTGTCTAAATTTTGTTAATGCTATTTTTTTTCTGAGCCCTGAAATGGACCTGAGTATGATGTTATACTTTTACTCTGGCCCAAAGCTTAAAAAAACAAACAAACCCTAAAGACAGACGCTATAATCGTTCGGGAGGGCGGAAGAGGTCAATATGTACCTGACCCTCCTCGGTATTTAACAACATCAATACCCAAATACCCACACAGTCAAACTTGGACTTGCTATTTTTTAAAAACCAATGGGAATAAACAAATTCAATGTTTATTTGAAAGGTTTTAGACAGGCGATATTATGTACTAGTACCTATATCTATGTTAACCTTAAACTATGTTTAATAGCGTGTAGTAGACATTAGAGAAAATAACGCGGACCTAAAATTGAAAATAGTAGAAACTCTTATCTTTCAGATACGCAAATCAAATTTAAAAAAGTGTTTACTCATTACGGAAATAAAAATAATGATGAAATTCTATGTTAAATAATAAATATAGACACGTCTAAACAATACGATCCCCAACAAGAAATGTTGTAATTATAATACTAAATATTCTTCCGTATAAATAAATAAACATGCCACATTTTGTTTCTATGAATGAATGCGAAGTTCCTTAATATTTGGCCCTTCCGGTGGAATAGTTTGTTGTTTGTTTGTTTTGAATTTCGCACAGAGCTACTCAAGGGCTATCTGTGCTAGCCGTTCCTAATTTAGCAGTGTAGGACTAGAGGGAAGGCAACTAGTCATCACCACCCACCGCCAACTCTTGGGCTACTCTTTTACCAACGAATAGTGGGATTGACCGTCACATTATAACGCCCACACGGCTGGGAGGGGAGCATGTTTGGCGCAACGGGGATGCGAACCCGCGACTCTCAGATTACGAATCGCACGCCTTAACACGCTTGGCCATGCCAGGCCCCCGGTGGAATAGCGCTAAATTCGGGTTTCCCACAGTGGACACAGCGCAGTCTGACTTTGCTCTAAAACTAGCAAAACACTTCATATTTATATTGTTAGATTTATTTCCGTTATGTTGGTAAAGCTGTTCACGAGACATAATACGACAGATAATGACCAACTGATTTCCTTTATAAACATACATAAAAACATTTACGTTTTTCATTCATATGAAACGTACACATTGATTTCACACTCAATTGCTTGTGTTGACATCAAGCTTTAGGTACTACCGGTATTCTTGATGACGAGAAACCCACTTGAAATAAAAATGTATCTCAGAACGGCTGGTATGGGTATTAACACTTTTATTGATAAGCAGAGAACAACGTTTCGACCTTCCTAGGTCATCTTCAGGTGACCTTATAAGGTCGAACGTTATTCCCCCATGACTGTTGTTTTTTTTAGTGATTTTTGTTTATTTTTCGTTAAATTTATGCCTTTCAGATCCTAGATGTAAATTAAGTTACAATATGGGGAGATTTATTTTACTTAGTATTGATTATTTGTTTATGTAACATACAGGCTCACGAATGTGTGGATTATGTGTGGTATCACAGGTATGTAATGTTGTTTGTCTATTTATATTAATAGTGTAATGCTGTCTGTACTGTTACGGGGGGGAATCTTTGTAGAATCAATAAATGTGTTTTTAACGGCTTAAAAAATAGGATTTGTTCCCAGCTTATTTGGTTCGGTTACAAATGTATTGTTGTTGTTTTTCTGTGATTGGCCCTTTCTTTCGATGTGCCTCTGAACTGATTAGTTATACGAATTTTCGCGTTAGTTTTTCCTTTTATGGCTATGACCTGCGTAAGTGTAAGTTGTAGTTCGTACAGTTGCGTTCTGTTGAGCTAGCATGGGTGATAGATAGTAGACTGTAGTGTGTTTTCCGTTAGAGTTTGTTTCTGAATTATGTGCATTTGTTTCAGTTTGTTTTGACTTACTGTAAATATTGTATATTCTAGTTTTGATGTCTTTGTATTTAGGACATCCTTTATACTTAGCTGTATGTTGCTGTTGGCAGTCACAGTACAGTTAGTTACTGTGTTGTTTTGAGCAATAACCACAGTCCACATACCGTGGGAGGGAAGTACACCTTGCAGCAACGTGTCTGTATCATGGACAGTTGTAACACTGGGTTGTAACTACAGCGGGTGTGTTTGCTTCTTCCACCAGAAATATCTGGTACCACAATACTATCATATATTGTATTGTGGACGTCCTTTCAGTGATTTGATAAACGTTTATCACACGCTCTTGTTGAGTTTGTTTGTTGAATTTGAGTACAAAATTAGTCGAGACGTCTCTAAGTTATCCGTTTCTTATTTAGGAATGATAGATTGGAAGAAAAGCAGTCGTCTCCCGCTACTACAGCGGTATGTCTCCGGATTTACAACGCTAAAATCAGGGGTTCGATTCCCCTCGGTGGGCTGAGCAGATAGCCCGATGTGGCTTTGCTATAAAAAAAAACAACAAACAAACAGAAAAGCAGTTATCAACACCGTCACCTACCGCTAAATCTTAAGCTATTGTTTACCAAATAATAATGGGACTGACCGAGATATCTTAACACCTCCATGGCTGAAAGTTTAAACATGTTCGCTGACGGGATTTGAACCCACGACCCACAGATTTTGAGCTGAGTGCTCTAACAACTAGATCACCCAAATTTACATGTTAATGTTAAATATTTATGCATGCAAGAAACATACATTAACATATAAATTTAATTATAATTAAATTAGGAGAATTTAGTTAACCCTTGTTAATAACATTAATTATTTAGTACTGTATGTAATCACATTAAACATTATTAAAAATAATAATACATTTTATTACCTTAAATGAAGCTTTTATATTTTTATGGTTAAACTGAACTTTTACTACTAGAACCTTAAACTTAGTTATATTATTTTCATTTTTCTATTTAAAAGTATATTAAATATTTTGTGCTAAATAACAAATGTTTTATACATAATCTATTTGCTAATTGTTGGAATTTGATATTATTATCTCTACTTTATTAGAATAAACATAACTATTATTCTTTATGAATAACTACATTCTATATATCAATAAATATATTGAGGAATATTTTTAGTGAAACTTTTTACAAATTGTTTTATAATAATCTTCATATGGCATTAGATACATTATAATGTTCTGTAATGATACAATTAATTTTAATATAGTTGAATAAGTCCTTCTCTGAAATCAAAATTCTGTACTCATAACTGACTTTTTCATTGAAAAATATAATATTTATAACATCTGCACGCTTAACAATTTTTCAAATAATACATTCTGTTGAACATAAACCTTCATGTTGTTTGCCAAATTCTTAGCATGCTATTTCCAGTTTAAAATTTTATCAGTTTGTAGGTCTAAAGATTTTATAACATCCACTTTTCTAATTTGGAAACCAATATTATCATTTACAAAACTAATAGTATGTATAACTTAGTCATTTCTGTTTATAATAATTTTCTTTCAGTTAATTTTTAATTATATTAATGGATAGGTTAGTAAAAAGCAATTTCCTATTCTTTGCATACCATTATTAATTGAAAATGGAGTTCTTCTGTATGAACAGGCCTGAAAGTTAATTTACATTTAGATCACATAAGTCATTTGTTATGTTACAAATAAAATTGGCTTAAGAATAAAACACCATAGAATAATACTTTACTTTGTTATTATCTCATCACTACAGTTATTAATTCTTTTTCCAATTTTCATTTCTTTCATATAGATACAATTTAAACCATTTTTATATAATGCTGCTTATCTGTATAATTTCCATTTTATCTAATTATACTTGATGTTATACTACACTGAATACCTCTCCTAGGTCCAAAAATATACTCAGTATTGTTTAATTGTCATCTATAAACTCAGAAATATTTTATGTGAAGCTTAAGAGTGTATCTTCAGTGATTAACCCTTTTCAAAATAGGCCCAGCATGGCCAGGTGGGTTTAGGTGTTCGACTCGTAATCTGAGGGTTGAGGGTTCGAATCCCCATTGCACCAAACATGCTTGCCATTTCAGTCATAGGGGCGTTATGATGTTATGGTTAATCCCACTATTCATTGGTAAAAGAGTAGTCCAAGAGTTAACGGTGGATGGTGATGACTAGCTGCCTTCCCTCTCATCTTACATTTGTAAATTAGGGATGGCCGGCTAGCACAGATAGCCCTTGAGTAGCTTTGTGCAAAATTGAAAAAACAAACAAACAAACTTTTTCAAATAAATGTTGATTTTTTACAAACATTTTCACAATTCTTTAAATATATTTAAAGACATTTATAACAAAAATAGTCACATAATTTACATAATCATTCTTATTATCCTTTCTTTAGATTGCAATTATTACAGCTTTTTTAGATCCAATGGAAAAGTTCCTGTTGTTATAAATGAATTATAAAGATATACCAATGGTTCTGTGGTATAATTTACACACAGATAAGTTATAACTATATACCAATGGTTGTAAGATATAATTTACATATTCTTGGATAAATTTTAAAAATGCATCAATAAATCTGTGATATAATTTAGAAAAACTCTTACTATTCTCACAAACATTTTGTCATTCCTTGAAATTTTCCTCTTTTTTTGATTCATAGTATTTACATCTTTGTTACCTGGAGTAAACATGAATATGGAATTAATAAGTATTATTCATATAAAGTGTTTTACATGATTCATTATCACTTTGTTTTAAACCTTTTTCTGTTATATGTATAAAATAAGTAATCAATTTATTTCCTAAATTTCTGTTTACTTTATTATCATTTCCTCTGCCACCATCCACACAATCAAGTAATATTATGCTCTTACTTTCTTTATCAAGTAACATGTTAACAGAATTCACCTTCATCAACTGACAGTGTAATATTTGCATGGAGAGAGATGTCACTGATCAAATTTACACAAAACCCTGGCATACATGATTGTATTACATGGATGCTCCTCTACAGTAGTTTTTTATGGATATTTTACTTAACATGTTCTTGGAGAGGCATCTTATTATCTTATCTTTACAACTAATTTATCAGCTTCTTAGATACATTGACATTTTAAGACCAAAATCACTTATACTTGAAGCTGTAATGTATAAAAGCTTTAATCAAATTTACTGTAATTTTTAGTTGTGTTTACATTGAACGAGAAACAAAACACAAAACTTGTGACATTTTCTATCTTCATGGTACGAATACATATTTTGGAGATTGTGTTAATAATGTTATTCATCTTCAGGGTACTAATGAAGATTCTAGTGATTTTATTTCTAATGTTTTTTATCTTCATGGTACTAATAATGACTGGAGATTGTGTTTGTAATGTCATCGATCTTCAGGGTACTAATAAAAATTCTGGTGATTTTATTTCTAATATTTTTTTTATATTCAGGGTACTAATAAAGATACTGGTGATTTTATTTCTAATGTTTTTATCTTCAGATTACTAATAAAGATTCTTGAGATTGTGTTTGTAATGTCATCGATCTTCAGGGTACTAATAAAGATTCTGGTGATTTTATTTCTGATGTTTTTTATCTTCAGGGTACTAATAAAGATTTGGGAGATTTTGTTTGTAATGTTATTGTTCTTCTGGCTATGACAAATATTCTGGAGACTTTGTAATATTTTTTATCTTCAGGCTACTGATAAAGATTCTGGAGATTTTGGAAAAGTTCGTTACACGTCTATCAACGGACCTATTGCACAAAAGTAAGTTACTGCTTGCTTTTAGAGTGTTTGTTTTATTTGTTTGTTTTTTTAATTTCGCACGAAGCTACTCGAGTGCTATCTGTGCTACTTTTATAGTGATTACACTGAAGCTAATACTTCTAAATATAAGAGTTACAGACACTACGTGCTAGTAAATGCTAGATAATTTCTTGTTGTAAAATCTAAAAGAAAAGGAAACAAGAACAGCTTATGGACATGTTTGCCTGTGCTATATGACTCCATTTTATAGTCCGTAGTATGTTTTAAGACACGTTACCGAATGCAGACAGTACTAAAACGTATATAACATGTAATCAATTTGCGTGGTAAGTTTAAGGCACGTGAAGTGCATCCAAACAGAGGGAAAGAACAAATCAATTATGCAGGTTGTGCTTTCAAGAAATTCCATAATTCCTCGACCTGCTAAATGCGTCTTTCAGAAACCAACAATATTATGCAAGTTCTAAGAGTTTATTTGTTATTTAAGTGTTAAACTATAAGTGCATTTGTTCCACTAAATGTACAGTGCTGCATTAAAATAACTGTATTTGTCCCAGTGTGTGTACGGTGCTGTATTAAAATAACTGTATTACACTCAGTGAGGGTACGGCTCCACATCTTACAATAATAGACGTAGTTTGTATTCATCTACGTATCGACATAATAAGTACAGTGTGGCGACATTTATCGAATAGCACCACAAACACACATCCATAAAAAATTTACACTTTGAATATTGAAGATTCATACAATTAGAAAAATAACTCTGCCATGTGCAACAACAACTATTTCTTTATAAACAAGAACATAACTTCCACTACGACAACACTTGAGGGTTTGATTATATTTTTATTGATGTAATACGGGGCATGGCATGGCCAGGTGAGTTAAGGCGTTCGACTCGTAATCCGAGGGTTGCGGGTTCGCATCGTGGTCGCACCAAACATGCTTGCCTTTTCAGCCGTGGGGGCGTTATAATGTGACGATCAATCCCACTATTCGTTGGTAAAAGAGTAGCCCAAGAGTTGGCGGTGGGTGGTGATGACTAGCTGCCTTCCCTCTAATCTTACACTGCTAAATTAGGGACGGCTAGCGCAGATAGCCCTCTAGTAGCTTTGCGCGAAATTGAAAAAAACAAACTCTCTATGAATGTACAATGTAATAACAAGTATAATAATCAACAGAAGAAGAGAAATAAAAAATCAAACTTCAAGATTTGATTAATAGTGTTTATGTCACACGAGTATACTGTAGTACACACTGTTGTCACATTAATATGCTATTAATTTCATATTGTTGTGAAATTATGTTATATAGTACGTAACCTTGTCTCACGGTTATGTTGAATAGTTCATAATACTTTCACATGATTTTGTCATACAGTTTTTCAACTCCTCTAATTCTATTATTCATTGAACTTAGGATTCTTTTTAACGTCTCTCATATTTAAGTAACGATATCACTCGAAAAGAAACTCTTCGAAACGTCAAGAGTATACGAAAATTACTGTTATTTAAGATTTCTCTTATTAACATTTTATAAATATGTTATTTTCCCATATTTAATTCATAACAAATGATTTGCACTGTTTGCTCGTGTTAGTAATCTTTAATGTTTGGGTTCACTTGTGAATGGTCGTTAGTGGGTTTTAGAATCAACAACCGTAATTTATTGAAAACTGGTTTCGGTAACACCCACACTTCTTGTTCTCCAGGGACTTGACAGTAAGTCTATTCTTAATCAACTGAATCATAAAGCCTTAATGGCCAGTTTTGGTGTAATCTCCCTCTTCACATACGTCCCAAGTAACGAAACCTGCAAGATAACTTTGGAACTTTATATCCAAGATCCCCAGCAACCAACTGTCAATCCTTATAGAATTCACTACCATACAAACTAACTTTATGTTCAATGACCAAAACTACCTACAAATAAATGGCTTAGGTATGGGCAATCGCGTGTCACCAATTCTAGCCAATAGTTTCATGGCACAGATTGAATCTCAAGCGATCAATTCAGCTTTGCACAGACCACTGTAATGGTACAGATAAGTTGACTATACAGTTGCTGGATTCACATCTACAGAACACACACTTAGTTTTTTAGCCACGTTAAATCTATACACCCTGTTCACCTGTGAACACGGAAAAAAAAACTAACCAAATAGCATTTCTTAACCTCAAGATCACAAGAACCGATACACATTTCAAAACAGAAATCCACAAAAAATCAACCATACTAGATTATACATTCCCTGGGACTCAGTATATGAAACAAAACAAAAACTCAATGTATCAAGAAACAAAATAAACACAGCCACAAAACTATGTTCACCTAAAATTAATGATGAAATCGACAAACTAAAACAACACTTCATCAACATCAACAAATTTCCTCCAAAAACTGTGGAAAAAATTATACGCTCACACCTATATCAACAACAAACAAACAACAATTAACCCCAAGATACAACAAACTACAAAACCTTACACTGCTGCATACCATATGTTCCCGACATCAGCGAAAAAATAACCAACATTTGGAAAAAACTTATAACAAAACACAACATTCTAGTAAACACCAAATATATTCAAAAACCAGGTACAAAACTAAGGTCTATACTATGTAAAAACTACACTGATAAACACCAACATTATTTATAAAATACAATGCAACAACTGCTACGACTTTTATATTGGAGAAACAAGCAGAAAAATGGAAACCAAATTCAAAGAATACAAAAAAAAACACAAAAAAAATCTTCACACATTTATGAACACTGCTGTCTCCCGCTTTGCTAAAAGAAAACATAAACACTGCAAATCCAATAAGCACAACATAATCATAGAAAACACCCAGATACTAAGTAGCGTAACAAATATAAATACACGCAAAATCAAATAATCCCTACTTATACAACAACTCAAACCAAAATTGAACCAATATAAAGGAACAACTTTATATCTGTAGTAATTAATAACCTAAAATCTAACTGCAACGACCCCTACAGTCCGTTACCCGTTTACGTTCTCGCCCCTAAAACATGGGCCCGGCAACAGTCAGTTGGAAATTCTCTTTTTTAACCTGAAGATGATCTAAGAAGGTCGAAATGTTGTTCTGTAATTTATTTTAATTAAAGTGTTAATACCCATACCTGCTGTCTTGAGAGTACGAGGTCTTGTTTTATGTAATATATATGAAATACTTCCGAGAGAAAAAGAATTTACAGAAACGTATACGTGGAATTTGTTTTATAAATTATTTATTGTGGGTTCACTTCTTTATTCATCACACGAATAATAAGAAAGGAAGCATTCATAATAATAACCTTGTGAAATAAGCTACATTCTAAAAATATGTACGATTTTGTTTTCCTATTTCCCGTTAAATATCATTTTCATATTTATGTCTTAGAACAGTACACACTTAAGAATTCAGTTGTTGTTGTTTTTTCACTTTCTGATACTTCAGTATAAAAATGTCGCACTGTAGAGAGTACACAAACATAAAAAATAAATCCTTACAAGGACGATAATGGTAAGTTAATACTACATTAGTACTTGTTTGTTTTTATCGCATATGAAATATAAACAAGACATTCTTATGATTGGTTTGTTTTGAATTTCACGCAAAGCTACACGGGGGCTATCCGCGCCAGCCGTCCCTAATTTAGAGGGAAGGCAGCTAGTCATCACCAACCACCGCCAATGCCAATTCTTGGGCTCCTCTTTTACCAACAAATAGTGGGATTGACTGTCACATTATAACGCCTTGAGGATAAAACGGCGAGCATGTTTGGTGTGACGGGGATTCGAACACGCGACCCTCAGATTACGAGTCGAGTGCCTTATCACCTGGCCATGCCTAGCCACACTTTTATGAAAACCAGAGGTTTTTGCGTTGTTCGAGTTGACAGCGTTTGAAAATTCTGTTTTGTTTTTTAAATCAATTTTTCAAATTAACGTATAAAATCTATTTGCATAAATGAAAGCTTTTATGTCATATATTTTTAATACATACTGGTTTTATAAAAAACTGACTTTGTGTTAACTATCCTATATTATAAAATAGAAAGATTAATTTCGTGTATTGGTGACGATGGCGACAATCTTACTTGGAGATCATAGTAATTATGTGATTGTGCAGAATGATAAAACGTTTTAAAAGAAACCTAAAATAACTGATAAAGATGGTACAGTCTCAGTACATATATATTTATCTGCCAAGAGTTGTAGCACGTTTAGTGTCATTTAAACAACTTTCCAGCTGTGCACAGCTCCAACTGTTCATGTTATCTGAATTTACACCCTGCCGCTAGGTTTCTATTTTTAACTTTGACCCTCCCAAGTCCCCAGAATTAATGGGATAGTCTTGTACAAAAGATTAAATATACGGTGTTTTGAGTAAGTCATATTAAAACTTTTCCGAATATGCAAGTAAGCAAATCACGTGGCACCCACAGCTGATATGAAGTCGCGATGAAACGGTATCTGTTCATTTTGACAACGTTTGGCATTAAATAAATAATATGTTGCCACCGAAAACTGACCACTTTTTCTAAGGGTATGATTAGTTTTTTTGTAATTTCGTGCAAAGCTACATGAGAACTATCTGCTCTCACCGTCCCTAATTTAACAGTATAAGACTAGAGGGAAGGCAGCTATTCATCACCACCCACCGCTAGCTCTTGGGCTACTCTTTTAGCAACGAATACTGAGATTGACCGTCAGATTATAAAGCCCTCATGGCTGAAGCAGCGAGCATGTGTGGTTTGACGACGGTTTGAACCTGCGACCTTCTTATTGCGAGTTGAGCCACCTGCCCATGCCGAGCCCTAAAGGTATGTAATAGCCCTGGCATTGCAAAATATTCGTACACTCAGATTATAAAGGAATTTTCAGTTTAGAAATATACAATTTGCATGGCAGAGATATCCCTTGTACTGAACAATATTGGAAAACAAAGGAATATGGATCGACTTGGAGCACCAGGACATCTAGAAAGAGACCTGTAATAAGTCCTGCCCCAGGGAACAGTATGCAGCATACACGTGCACACAATTTTACTTCTGCCTGTCAAAAGACATGCTTTTCATTGTAAAAGATATTATAGGTTTCCAATTTTATAATCCACTGATATTTAAATATTTTTGTTAAAAAGGCCTGTTAATGTTTAGAAAGAAGCGCTGATGTGCAGAATTTGTTAAATGCGTATATTTGAGTTTGGTGAACAAAATGTTAAGAGCTCAGTTCATACCTGAAATTTATCTTTAAAAGCGTATAGACTGCACTCGTTACCATAGGATAATTGTTATAAATGGCACGCTTTGTTCTTTTCTTAGAAAATCCGCCTGCTTGTCCAATTACAAGTTATTAGAAACGCTGGACATTCAGTAATATTAGGAACAGGTGTTGCCTATTAATTAGCCTGTGCAACTGTGGAACAAACTCTCCAAGCTTGCTCCTGAAAATAGTATAAAATAAAATAATTACCTTGTTTACACTTTAATGTATAGGGTCGTATATTTTTTTAATAATCGGACAAAAAAACCAAGTAAGCTTTTCTTCTGCTAACTGTCTGTCTTCTTCATCTTTGACCCAAAGCTCAAAATTAAATAGGGCTATACTTGAACTTTGAGTTTCTGATCAGGCCGCTTGGCCTAACTCTATATGAGAAGCCGTTTAGATCGAAAATTTCAATTGTATTCGAAAATATTATATATCTAAATATATCTAGAATTTTAACCGCATGTTTAAAATACTTGAGCACAGTATTATCATTTGTTAACATGTTTTACTTCTTAATATGTTAACCTATGCAGGAAAAAGTTATCCAAATACAAATAATTATTTTGTGTGTGTATTATAGAGTATTATTTTATTCTGAGTAAAGTTTATATATTTTATCTGTATCCAAATAGCTTAATCTTAAATTCCGAGACTGGAGTCATCACTTTACGAACTCTCGAAGGAATGGATAGAGAAAGGGTGCCAGAGTATACATTGATTGTGGAAACTAGAGACAACCTAGGCAGAGGTAATAAGAATGTTGTGGAACTACTGCTCCGTCTGGTGGACGCCAACGATAATGTGCCAACATTTTTGCAGCCTCGTTATGACGCAATTTTAAATACAGATATGAAGACTTTTAACCAAAGGCTAATAGTAAAGGTGAAACACTACTGTCATTTTATCATCAACTGCATAAGGAAATAACTTGAACCTGAGTAGTAAATGTGTAACAGAAAACGCACTGAGATTATATTCTGATTGTTACTGTTCGTAGATGTTTTTGAACAGCTCTTTGAGGAATCGAAACTTCCTTACAAAGTACATGTTATATGAGCATAAGTTCTTATGGATCCTTGAAATTCTGAAAGTTTTTTGCTCTTAACAAGTGTGTTGCGAATTAGCCATAATTTTAGTAGTTACCAGAATTTCAGAGCTCAAGCATTCCTCTGGTATTATACATCAATGTACTTTCAATAGGAAAGTAAATGAATTGTTCTAAACATGTTGGATTGTCATAATAAAATGAATAGTCAATGTTCTTTGAAATTTCTGAGTAATAAATGTCTTACTTTAGGTGATTTTAAAGCTGAAAAAAACTTTAACACCTTTAACCAATTGTTCTTACAATGCTTGATAATGTTTTGTACCTTGGTCAATAGAAATGGCCATATAATAGTTATTTACTTATACAGAGGGTTGAGGACATTATATTAAAACGATTTTGAATCTGCATATTAGCAAGTCACTTGATAACAGTCGATATAAAGTCGGATTGTAATGGTATTTATGTAAGCTACATTTTGATATTATTAAGTGTTTTGTAGGTAGTGTGATGCCACAGAAAATCAGTCTCAATCTTGGGAATGGTATATAACAGCCTTTTCCGATGCAAAATTTTCATGCAGTTAAACCCTAAAGATGTGTTGCGATAGGGAATTTAGAATTAAAAAAAAAACTTGCATATTATTTTAATTAATGGTTTGGAAAGCATAGGAATATGAATGAACATGGGGTACCATGACCATTCAGAAAGAGACTTGCAACAAGTCGTACTCCAGCAATGGTAAGCAAAGTATGGTGTCTTGCAACAAGTTCAGTTGCCATAGACGTCCACACGTCTTAGGCTACAGTAAAAAAAACACATAATCAAGGTCTTGTTTAGAAAAGTGACACGAGTCACGTTGATAAAAGCTTATTCCACGACATATACAGGAAAAGATTTGTTTACTGTTAAGCCCCAAATTCTGCTCACTTTAAGTATCGAAACTCGATTTCTAATTATATAAATCCCCAAAATATTGACCCAGGAAGAGAAAAACAATTGTAGAAAACTGAATTTGTAATACATGGCTGGAGAATGATGGAAGTATGTGGTGACATTAAACGAAGCATATGTGTACTTTAATAAGTGTAACATGTCTTGTGACATTTTCTACCAGTCAATACGTGAAGAAAATTTCTAAGAATGATACACAGCATGCCATGGAACTAATTTGAAGGATATCCATGATCAAACATTGTTAGACTGCACCAGAACAGGTTATAGATTAGGTGAGTATATGCGAAGGAAAACTGTGAATACTATCAGTCAAATGTTTTGGATCATTATAACATTTAGAAATACTGGATTTGTACAGAAACGAGACCAACAGATTATGGATTCACCAAGATAAGACTTTCAGTCGTATCTCTCGTGCAACCATTACATACCTTGAGCAGCTGGAGAATAAAACAGGTATTTATACTATTCCATACGAAAATATAACAGTCAGATCACTATAGATTTCTGTATGAATGAACTAGTAAAACAAGCGCTAAGAAACATCATCTTCGAACACTAGATGGATGATGAAAAACTTGCAAGGATGACTCACAGCTTTTTGCAATGGTAACTAGGCTGTAGGGATATTTTCGAAATCCAAGATTGAGCATGACTGGACATAGTGACCTATACTGTAATTAGATGGTGAGGCTTCAAAATCGACTTTGTATAACGTACTCAACCGTGTATATATTTCATGTTTTCATATTATGATAACTAATTTGCTCAATATTGTATAAGGATATAAGTTGTTATTGATTTGAGTAACAAGACAGTTACTCAAGTAAGGCAGATTACCTTCCTTGTTACAAATAGTACATAGATTTTGTATTCATATTATAGATTCATTATGTAGATTTCAATCTCTCCTGAGTTGTTAAGTTTATTTTTCCTTCTTTTTAAATGTTGAACAGGCTTTTGATGCAGACGAGATAGGCCCTAACAGTAAAGTGACTTATGAAATAGTTAGTGGTAACTATCAAAACAAATTTCGTATAAACCCCATCTCAGGAGAAATAACGCTGAAGGAACCTTTGGTTGCAGTTAACCGCCAGGGAGACTTAAATAGCAACAATCTACCTCCTATAACATTAAACATCAGAGCCCACGATCATGGCGTACCCGTACAGTCCTCCATTGTGGAAATCCGTGTGCACAGCCAGGCTAGTACCAGTTTTGTTGTCTTGACTTGTATTTCAGTTTCAACCAATTAGATCGCTTCTTGTTTTCTGTTTTAGGCGTCAGTTAGTATAATTTCACATACTTACAGGAGTAATTTAGTAAATATTTCAATTGATTACACTCATTGAATTCTAAATAAATTAATGTCCAAATGTAGACTTATCTATTTTCTTAGCTTTTTCGTTGTCTACTTTTTACAAGTTTACTAATCTCAGATACAATAGCACGTGTATTCTTTTGAATATAAGGAAGTGAAAAATCAAAAAAATATCTTTGCCTACGTGTATAAACCAACCTTGTCTTGACCAATGAACAAATAAAAAAAACAAAAAACAGACAGACAGTGGAAGAGGTAACAAAATTCACAATTTCTTCTTTCAACCTTATACTTATTGTTTTCAATCGGGTAATAATATATATTATTGTTATAGTAATAAAACAAAATAACAGTTGTTCCTCCCTAGAAATTCAGAAGATAAAGTTAGAAGAAAACGATCTTTTCACTTCAGGTAGTTTTAATAAAAATTGTATTTCAGCCAACGTTTTACCTTTACATCTTCTTCACGACTAACCCATAAAACAGAAATAAGAAAAAAAGTTTTATGTACTATCCCTGAAGAAGCGGCAAAGACAAAACTTTGGTTAAAATATCTTTTATAATTAACTGTAGTGTAAAGGTCGCGTATTTTCAAACCTTATTATCAAAATGTGTGAATCCCTCCAATAAGTACTCAAAATTCAATAAGTAATTTATAGAGAAAGACGTGTTTTTTTCAAGCTGTACTGGTTAAAAGCAAAGTTTGGAAACTAAATGCGACACCTGGTATTCGCCTACTTTGTTGTTTTTAATTCATTAAACTAAAAAATATATTATATTTATCTATTAGTAGTGCAGTCTTTGTTTATAATTATATTCTTCACTATATACGGTATTCTCTGTGTCATATAGGAATATCTCAACCGAACCATCAGCTTTATTATTCCACTGCCGGTAGGGGACGTCCTCGACAGAAAAGACGAGATTGAGACGTAATTGTTTTGTTTTTGTAAATAGTAAAACATAACAAACAAAAAAAAACGGTACTTTTTTGCACTGATACTAAATCGAAATAATGTCTGCTATTTATGTATATATATATATTAAATACAACGTGATTTTATTTTTAACCTTTAAATATAATAATATCCATTTTGTTTAGTGACAAAATTTAAATTTAGCTTTAAACATTTCAAGTTACAAAAGTTTGTTATCATTCACTCTTTTAGTTAAATACTGTTGGAAATACAAGACTGTACAGTTTAAGATTTATTAGTTTATTTAGTGACTTAATATTTAATGATTGTTTAGTTTTCTTAACAACAGTGCTATAGTTTTAACAAGTTCCATTACGTAACCGTGTAAAAGCTATAAGTTGTATATGTAGTTTAATTGCTCTAGATGGCTTTTGTAATGTAGTTGACGTCATTTCACACGAAGCTTCTAAGGTTTT